>NW_010174086.1:0-26086 GCF_000695765.1 Mesitornis unicolor
GGTCTGCCCATGGTCACAGTTCCCTCACACGACCGGTCGACCCGGCTCTCGACACAGGTTGCAAAGGGGAAACCTAGGTTCTGTGTCCTTCTCCTCCTCCCTCTTCTTTCTTTCCTTCAAACCGACCTTGGTGTTCTTCAAAGTTGTTCTCCTCGGGCCCCACTCCTTTCTCCGCTGCACCTCTCTTCTGATGGTTATGGAGATCCCGGCTTTCTCTCTTTTTTTTTTTTTTTTCCGGTTTTTGGGATGAGCTGTAATGGGGCTTAAGCTTAAGTTGCGGTTGGGGCTGGCCAAGTGCAGCCGGGCAAGGCCAAGGCCGTGCCACTTGCCCCTGGGGTTGCGCTGGTCAGGACCAGTGCCAGAGAGAGAACATAAGGCATGCCCTGCACCTCCTTTAAATACATGAATTCACAAGGGTGCTGATTGTCTTGGCCCTGGTCAGAGGTGGGTCTGACAAAGGCAAAGGGGGAGCTTTTCAGGTAGTTTCTTAAAGGGCCATCTCCATAGCCGTTCCCCCTTACCAAAGACACAACCAAAAACCCTCTCACAGGAAACCCAATACATATGGTCAGAGTAGCCAAAAACCTTCTTAAACATTTAACAAGAAGCTTCAATGTATTTGCACACACTTAGGCTTGAAATACTCCAGCAAATCAGGACAGGCATCAAGCTGCCACTCCAGATATTTATGGGTCTCCCATATATCCTTTGTCATATCTGTTTCTATTGTGTGAGTATATTTTAAGCTCTAAGTCTTATCAAGTATTACTAGAAACACAAGTAGATATTGATAAGATTTCCATTAAACTTGGTGTAAGCTTAGATAGACTATTTCACATATAAACATCTATAGTCAGATAAATAAACTGAGGTGTCTAAAGGCTGGAGCTGCACCCCAGATGGAAATTCTGCCTTAATCTAAAAAAGCTTGTAGAGACACTGGAGAAGTAAAAAATGAACTTTATAAAACATATTTTCGATCATGCTTTCATAATTTTCTTTTAGATGTTTTCTTCCATTAGAGCAAACTAGTAGTATTAATGTATTACTCTGATTACTATTGCTCTGAAATGTAGCAAACGATGAAATTGATTCTGGGCAATCTGACACATAAGAAAGCATATTTCTCATACACTTAATTTATCACCAAGGAGGGTATTTGGATTAACCTGAAACTTAGTATCACAGGAATAACTGGATAAATATTTGATTGACCTTCAAAACTGAAAAAAACCTCTATGGGACATGGCTATTTGTGGAATACACATCGAACCTGTGGAACCACAGTTTGTGATACACTGAAGAACCTTATGATATGTGTTCTGTTTACATAGAAACTGCCTTCATACTAATTAAGAAATCTCTATAAATTAACACCATTAACATTTTTAAAATCCAAACAGATCTTTAGAATACACAGAAATCTTATAAGGTGTTACTTCTTTACTTTCTTTTGTCACTCCTATCTGTAAGGAGGTTGTAGAGAGTTGGGCGTGGGTCTCTTCTCACAAGTTACAACCAATAGGACAAGAGGAAATGTCCTCAAGTTACACTAAGGGAGACTTAGGTTAAACATTAGGAAAAACTTACACTGAAAAAGTTATCAAAGACTGGAACAGGCTGCCCAGGGAAGTGGTGGAATCACAATCCTTGTATTTAAAAGCCATCTAGATATGGTGCTAAGGGACATGGTATAGAAGAGGGCATCATAGAGTTAGTTAATGGTTTGACTTGGTGATCTTAAAAGTCTTTTCCAAACATAAAAACTCTATGATTCTTTATTGTTTTTCCCTACTCTTCTGTAGCAGCAATCCGACACTAATAAAATGGACATGTGTGAAGAAACTAAGTGGGTTGATATGAGTGATGTAGGATGATCAGAGATGGAAAGACCAACCAGTTGTGAGTAAATGAGATACTTTCTATTTGTACTTTATTAACAATACTAACTTATTTACTAACTTTCAACATAGAAAATAATTTAATTTAGAATTATTGAATTATTTGAAAGAAAATGTAAAGAAGTAATTACCTCAATATCTTCTCTTGAAAAATACAATTAAATCACTTCTAAACAGATCATGATGTAATTTTCCTAATAAAAAATATTTAATTATGAACTATCAGGCAAATTCAGGAGGCCTCTGTGTGTAACACAGGGTCTCTGAAGACTGTTTAGACTTTATGGCTTCACCATCCATTGCACCTGTAATCTCATAGGTGAAGCTTTCACTTATGATTAAAGGTATGCAATCAAATAATGTTTTTGCCCTTCCAGTTAATTCAATTTGACTTCATTCATTTCGACTGTCCCTTAGAAATTCCTATCCTGGTTTCACTGGGATAGAATCATAGAATCAGTTTTCTATTCAGGAAAGACACATTTCTGCAAGAACTGTACTCATTTTAATGGAAACAAATTTGATAAGACACTTTGTTTTCATTTTTGGCTGACACTGATACGCAGTTATCAAGGTCTTCAGCAGTTTTGAAATAACTAAGTGCAGAAGCTGGGGAGGGGAGTGAAAGCAAGGTATAATCCAAGCTGCCCAAGAGGATTATTCCACACCATAAATACCACGCTAACTATAAATTAGGGAGTTTACCAGAGACACTCTTTTTAACTCTATGGTCATCATTACCAGAGTGTTTCACCTGACATTCCACTCCCAAGGCCTTCTACTCCTCTGCTTTTGCTGGAGCTGTTGTGTTTACAGTGTTTATTATCTTAACTAATATTCACTGCCAGGCATACAAAGCTTGCTACTTCTGTGTGAGCTGAGTATAACATTATGTGTTTCATTATAATTGTTCCTATCATTATTAAAATTTATTGTTATTAATAATAATATTATAGTTTAGTTTAGTTTGTTAATATATTAAAATGTATTTATCTCTATTCTCAGTTATTCCAATCTTTCTTTTCTGACCCTCTTCCCCAGCCCACTGGGGAGAGAAGTAGTGATTAAGTGACTGCATAGTGTTTAACTTCCTGTCAGGATAAACCATGACAACTCCATATCTAATTCATTTAAAAACTGCCTATATAGATAAATTTGTATGAAATAAAAAATATGTTTTTGATGACTGATACATCAGATACAGAATACAAGTGCTAAATTTTTATCTAGAAGAACAGGCAAAAAAAGTCAGCTACTGATAAAACCTACAGTTGGAATGCTAGGTTATTCCTGGCACCCAAGATATTTTTGCACAGTGCCTTAAAAAAGAAATCTCTTAGGTGCGGTGAGAGAGGGAGGTCAGAGATGTTAAGCTGAAGCTTTTATTATGATACTTATGTGAGGACTTTAGTAAGAACTTACAAAGTATAATTTCCCCTTTTTTAGTGATGAGAAATCAGTTCCTCTTTTTTTCCTCCTTTGGGATGTTGGAAGAGCAATGCAGTGGCACTCAGTGACACTGTAAGGGGATGTTTGCAAGGAATTTGATGGCATGCTTACTTTTGGATATGTTCTTATGGGAAATATGTTAGTCCTAGCACCACTGAAGTAGTATTTATAGCCCAAAAAACACCTTCCATAGATTTTGTTATCAAGTATAACTTGCTGTCCTATGATCTCTCTTGCAAGTATCCTTTTTGATTCATTTATTGAAATAATTCAGTTACTGATTACATATTTGATAGGTCTATTAAAGGACTGTTAGGTTACATTTGAAACCCAGAAACTAGTAAATTATTTTCCTCTTGCTTGAGAAAAATATAAAAATCATAACTATTAAAAGACATGAGATTTTTTACCTTAGTTCAATATCCACACAAATAATGTGAGAAAACCTACATACTTTAAGGATTTCTGGTTTAGCTTTGTCATACATTTGTTTTATGCCTTTCTCAGCCATGACTCACTTCACTGTTAATGTGTTATGCTCCTGTGATTTCCATCTTGTAAAAAGTTACACATATTGATTGTGGGTGTTTAAAGAATACTCATACTCTTCAGTTTTCAGCTGTTACCCACATGGTGTTCCTGAACTTTTTACACAGCTTGTTTACTGAGGAGGTACTTCATTTTTCCACTTAAAAATGTTTTGAACAACAGTGACAGATACATATGCTTAATTTTCAGTGTCCTTCAAAGGTGTGTCCTACTTTTTCAGTCTCCATGACCACCTGTTTTGAAAGTTATGCCACTGTATGAATGTTATTGAGGACAAAATACTGATTATACATTGTTGTATATCTGATATTATAAGGACTATACTAAACATGTCTGGATGAGATCAAGATACAAGTGTACTACTATTTATATAAAGCAAATGCATTTATTGTAAGACAGTCTGTTTTGTACTCATTTCCATGCTATGTTTACGATTTTCAAACCTATCACTACACAGTCTATACATAACAGCAACTGCATCATAATGAAACAGTATTTCATTACTGCTGTTTATTATCTTATTAATATTACTTTGCCTGCAGAATGACCCTTAGTTTTAACAAACATGTTATCTCTCTTTTTTGTTTTGTTTGTTTGTTTGTTTGTCTGCTTGTTTAACATTTGCTGGTTCTCTCCAGGCTTCAAAACGCTTGGAAATCCCAAGAATTGCTTTGTATATCCATAATGCATGAATGTGTCATTCCGTCCATCCCTATGCTTCAGCAAAGATTTTGAGTATGTTGAAGGTCAGGGCCCTTCTCCACACGTACAATCTCTTCGAACATGGTAAATGAAGAGCATTCAGAATCTTCTGGACTTAAGATATCTGAAAATAAATGTTGATCATATTCCTTCAGCTCAGGAAAAAAAAAAACCCAAACAACCCAAAACAAACAAACAAACAAACAATCAAAAAATGCTAACAAGAAAAACCCACACACCCTCCTTCCGAAAACCCAAAACTTCCTTACAAAAATCAGAGAATTTTTTTTATCACTTTTATTTTAAACTTCCCATACATTTAAATCAGAACTGGAAATGCAGAGCTTCAAGGGAAACAAATAGAAATATTCAAACTGCTTGTTTCTTTAGGTCTTTGTAAAAAGACAACTGATCACTTTTCAAAGGTGTTATAATAAAACTAAATGATTGTTTTTGTTCCTGGGCAAAGCAAGGAAACAATTTTGAGAACAGACATAAAGATAAAATAAGATCATCTCTGAAAAAAATAGGCAGCAAGGAATAACAGGATTTTTTTTTAAATAGCCAGAGGGAAAAATTAATATAGATACAATCACATGAAAGTGATTAGAAATTCATAGCATACAATAAAATAAGAATTATTTATTATTGTTATTTCTTGTTATTTCATAAAAAATAAAAATAAAAATAAAAATAAAAATAAAAATAAAAAGTCAATAATTCTGTAAAATGTCTTTAAGACAAAACAGTATTTAATTCCCAATATTTCATGTTAAGTGTCTTGTCTTGTCTCTTACATGCAAAATGACTATTCCACTGTCAAAAGATTTCTAATGTAGTTGTAAAATTAGAAACAGATTGCTTATACTAGTCTTCTGTGATGGGAATCCTAGCCACAACAATTGCAAGGAGCTTCTTTTAAAAAGTTAATTGAAAACACAGCTTGATGCCATTTGCAGTTTAAACACAGAAACTCAGTGTATTAAAATGTAGAATGAATATTTTCACATATTCAAATTCGTTTTGAAATTATCAGAGAAAGGACAAGAGAAGTGTGCTCTAAATAGATAAATATACAAACAAAATTCTTCACCTACTTGATGGAACTAAAGAATACTATATTCTCATTTCTTATTCCATTTAAATAGTTGTAAATAATCTTTTCACTTCTATGTTGAAACCTGCCTCTATTGAAAGATAACAATACTGTGGTATCCGATGTCTTGGGAGACAATCTTTATATAAGTGTCATGCAAAAAGGGGGATAAGGCCCTCAAGTTTACCTATTTCTGGGATACTCAAAGTTTGCCTTTGTGTAGCTGGCTTGTTCTTACCACACTTTCTCCAGAGCTCTTTGGGAGAGTTTTATATAGTTCTGCACTCTACAGAGTCTTCAAAAGACTGGCACTTTTGTAGCCCATTTTGCAGTGTTGCCTGCACAGAAAAACAGCCTTAGATATTCAAATGTTAGATAGTTAGCTCTTGTGACTTAATTCTGTTAAACTAACCTGCATAACGTCTATTTAACCGGGACTTCTATTATCTGACTGTTTTCTTGTCAAGAAAGGAACTCCAGGGATTAATGGATGGTCTTTTTGATAGTGTGAAAATAATTATAAATCAATAAGGTCTTTTTTCTGAAAATTAGTCGGTCGCCATTTTTTTCATAGTAAGAGGGTTTTTTTTGTAAAAATATTTATCCCCTTGCAAGTGAACTGCTAACAAACAAACAAACATAACTTGATTCCTGCAGCTTTATGATTTGAAAGCTTATTGCTCAGATCCAGAAAATGGACAATAGCCATTCAAAATCCTTAAAAACAGAAATACTTTTAATGCATTAAATTAAGCCCACTAATGCATTTAACACTTTTTATCTCAGCTCCACTTGGTTTGAAGTGAAGGTGTTGCTAGCCTAAAAAGGAGGTCTCTATGACTAAAATCTCTTACAAAAAAAAAAAAAATCTTGTACTCTTGCATCCACTAATGTGTATGAGTCATGTAATTTTCACAGCCACATTAAAACATTGAAGTTAAACTTACGTTCAAACATTCAGGATAGAGATATGATTTTTTTTTAATCCAGTAGATGTAGCAGAAAGTTAGTGTCCTGCATTCTAATGACATAATTATTTCTTCTTTCCAAATTATAAATAGCTATTTATCTTCCTTAAGCTTTCCAGAGGATGAGTTGATGTTCAGTACCATTATACTCATGCATTCTTGGAAAAAATACTGTAATCTATTCCGCTACTGAATGAGAAAGGCTTGAGAAGCATAAGAAAATAAATGTTAAAAAAAAAAAAATGTTTTAGTCCCCTAAAAGAAACACTTGGGAAAAAAATCATAGAATCATAGAACATTTTGGGTTGGAAGGGACCTTTAAAGGTCATCTAGCCCTAACTCCCTCTGCAATAAGTAGGGACATCTTCAGCTGGATGAGGTTCCTCGGAGCCATGTCCAACCTGAATATCCTGACCTTGAATATTTCCAGGGATGGGATGTCTACAACATCCCTGGGCAACTTTTTCCGGTGTTTCACCACCTTCATTGTAAAAGATTTCTTCCATTTATCTAATCTAAATCTGCTCTCTTTTAGTTTAAAACCACTACACCTTGTCCTATCACTACAGACCCTACTAAATGTCTGTCCCCATCTGTCTTATATATCCCCTTTCTGTATTGAAAGGCCACAATAAGGTCTTCCTGGAGTCTTCTTTTCTCCAGGATAAACAACCCCAACTCTCAGTTTTTCTTCATAGGAGAGGTGTTCCAGCCATCTGATCATTTTTGTGGTCCTCCTTTGGACCTGCTCCAGTAGACTTATGTCTTTCCTCTACTAAGGCTGGATGCAGTAGTCCAGGTGGGGTCTCACCAGAGCACATCCTTCCACCTGCTGGTCATGCTTCTTTTTTTGCAGCCCAGGATACGGTTTGTTTTCTGCACTGCAAGTGCACACTGCCAGCTCATGTCCAGCTTTGCATCCACCAGTATCCCCAAGTCAGTCTCCAGAGGGCTGCTTTGAATATCTTCATTTCACAGCCTGTACTAATACCAGGACTTGCCCCAACCCAGGTGCAAGATCTTACACTTAGCCTTGCTGAACCTCATGAGGTTTAAAATGGGCCCGCTTCTAGAGCTTGTCTAGGCCCCTCATGTCTAGTACTCCATCCCTCAGGCTTGTCAACCCTCCTACTCATCTTGGTGACATCTTTAAACTTGCTGAGGGCACACTCAATCCCACTGTCTATGGCATTGCTGAAGATATTAAACAGTATTGGTCCCAATACAGAACCCTGAGGAATATCACTTGTCACTGATGTCAATGCAGATGTTAAGTCATAGACCACTACTCTCTGGATATGACCATCCAGCCAATTCCTTATCCACCAAACAGTCCATTCATCAAATGCATCTCTCTCCAATTTAGAAGTAGGGTACTGGGCGGGGGAGGGGGGGGGGTATGTAAAAAGCCTTACAGAAACCCAGATTGATGATATCATAAAAGGCCACTAGATTTGCTCTTGGTAAAGCCATGTTGGCTGTCTTAAATCACCTCCCTGTCCTCCATGTGCCCTAGCATAGCTTCTGGGAAGCTTTGTTCCATGAACTTCCCAGGCACAGAGGTGAGGCTGACAGCTCAATAACTCTCAGAGTTCTCCTTTCTACCCTTTTTAAAAATGGGTGCAATGCTTCTTTTTTCCAGCCACAACGAACTTCACTTGACTGCCATGACTTTTTTCGATTTTGAGTTTTGGTTTTGTTTATGATAGTGGGGGACGGCTATGGAGATAATCCTATAAGAAGCTACTTGAAAAGCTCCCTTAGCTCCAATGTCAGACCCACCTCTGACCAGGGCCAAGCTAATCAGCGTCCCTACAAATTCATGTATTTAAAGGGGGTGTGGCACACTGTTTCTCTCTCTTGCACCAACCCCGACCAGTGTGGCCACAGGTGCCAGTGGGATGGCCCCTGCCCCAGTCCTGCCTCTGCAGCTCCAGCCTGAAAGAGAGAAACTGAGAACTCTTCAGAACCATCAGAAGGCACCTGCCACAGAGAAAAGAGTGGGACCTGAGAGAACAACTTTAAAAAACACAAGGTCAGTGAAGTAAGAAAGGAGAGGTGGGAGGAGGATATGCATGGAGCCAAGGATCCCCCTGCAACCCGTGGTGAGAGTGCAGGCCAACCTGCCTGCAGCCCATGGAAGTTTACCAGCTGGGGCAGACCCACATGAGCAGATGGCTGCCCCTGAAGAAGCCATGACTCCAGGCAGTGTGTGCTGGAGCAGTTTGTGTGTGAGGGAACTGTGACTGATGCAGACTCACATTGGGGTTTTGTGGTCTTGGGCTGAAGCAGTTTTGTGTGTGAAGGAAACTGCAGCTGTGGGTAGACCCATATTGGACTTCTGTGGGCTTTTCTCCTGTGGGAAGGGCGTTATGTGGAAGCAGAGGGAGGCTGGGAGGAGTTCTCCGCTATCCTTGAAGAGGAAGGAGCGGCAGAGAACACATGGGATGAACTAACTGCAATCCCCATTCCCATCCCCACTGTGCCCCCGGACGAAGTGGGGGAAGTGAAGAAACCAGGAACAAAGCTGAGTCCGGGAAGAAGGGAGGGGTGAGTGGAAGGTGTTTGACTTTAAGATCTGATTGTATCTCTAACAGTTTTACTCTGATGTTACTGGTAACAAATTAAAATTATTTTGTTTTTCTCCCTATGATGAGTCTGCCTTTTGTCCATGATAATTTAATTGGTAAGAAACACTCCCAGTCCTTATTTTGACTAGCCCTGCTTTTGGGGCATCGTGGTGCTCAGTTGTGCAATGGGCCTGAGCCAAGAGACACTTTTCAAATGTCGTAAAGTCCTGGCAAATACATCAGCCAATTCCCTCATGGCTCTGGGATGCATATCATCAGGTCTCGTAGATTTATGTATATTCAGGTTCCTCAGATGGTCATAAACCTGATCTTCTCTTACAGTGGGAGAAATTTTGCTTCCTCAGTCCCTGTCTTGAAGTCCATCCACTTGAGAAGTGTGGGAAGAGAGGCTGCCAGTGAAGACTGAGGCAAAAAAGGTGTTGATTACCTCAGCCTTCTCCTTGTCCATTGTTACCAGTTTGCCAATTGTGTTCATCAGGGAAATAGACTTTCTCTGACCTTTCTTTTCTGGCTGACATACCTATAGAATCTTCTCTTGTTATTCTTTGTGTCCCTTGTCAAATTCAGCTCCAGCCATGCCTTGGCCTTCCTGACCCCATCCCTACACCACTAGGCAACGTTCCTATGCTCTTCTCAGGATACGTGTGTGAGAGGAAAAAAACCCACAAAACACAAACACACAAAAAAAAAGTAAATGAAGGAAACAACTTATTTTCCTGTATAACAATACATTTGTAGGGATACTTGTCTAAATTGATAAAGGAGATGTTGAAGGAAAGGGAAAGATAACTGGGAAAACTTAAAATCAAGTGCCAGATACTGAGACCTGTTGCCAGTAATCTTCATTTTTTTCAATTGTTAATTTGTTTTCATAGCAATTTGTCACAATATTAATTATTTATCTTTTTGGACAATGTGCAGTGACATTACCAAATGACAGCTGAGTGACAACTGTGCTAGTAGGTGGAAAGATTGAATTTGTTTTTTCAGTACATATTTGTTTTTTCAATGCTTTTTAGTTGCATTCCACATACTTTCCACCTAGCATGGGATATGAACTTCTTTAATAAAGCTCTTGTTGAAGTATCTGTTCTAGGTAACATATATAGAAATAGCAATTAAATAAAATTAAGATATTGAGTAAAGCTTGCTGCTTCAACCAGTATTCAAACAAGGAAAAAAAATAAAGGCATAAGAAGCACACCCATCAAGTGCGGACCAATTGAAAAGAGCTTGTATATCTAAATAAAATAAATTCTGTTCTTATTAGCCCAAAATGGTACATTTTCCCAGAAGGTGGTGTAATATGCTGGTATGTGTAACTTGATGAGGAGCTGCTTACACTTCTGAAAGCTAATGGCAAATTTAAAACAAAATAAGATGACTGTGTTTGTTCTTTACTAGCTATGACTGGAAGAAACTTCCAGATACATCTTCCAGGAGTATTTTTGTTTGCTTGATTGCTTGTGTGATCATTTTAATTATAATACACTTTATTCTTTCATGAGCTGAACCCAGTCATGATTAGCAATTTAACTTCCTAAGTAATGGAGAAGAAACAAAAGAAGTCTGTAGATCCTGCACCAGGTGGTGAATAAATAAATCCAGTCTTAGCATCAGTTGACATTAGCATCAGAAACAATAGCACAAGAACTATAAACTCCTCAGTGGAAAGAACACCTGGAAAAAATATAATGAAGGGAAAAATCCACCCTGGTATTTCGCTTTGGAAACTTCTGTGACTTTGTCACAGAAGACCTCTGTCTGCCCACTACAATGAAGCATTCTCGCATGTGGAATATATGCAGATGGATCAACAGCAAGGACTCTATTAGTTTCCTGTGGTAGCCTAGTGATTCTGGCAAATAACAACAATAGCAAATAATGCTTTCCATCCTCCACGAACCTTCCAGACCATCTAGGGTTTAAATGTTGTTCCCAAAGAAATTCTATCTGCTTCCTTCTTTAGTGTGTTCCTTCTTTCTCTAGGTAGCTGATCTTATTGCCGTGTACACCCAATTCCATCTTCTCTTTTTGTACATTCTGGCATAAACATAATGCCACGCTAAACTATGATACATTCTGAATTCTTCCATCACATCTTTTTAACAGGAAAATCATTATGTATTTAAAATGCTTGAATATCATGAGGAATGTTTTGAGAATAAAAAAAATCTTAAATACACATATTTCTTATAAATACCATAGAACATGAGATCATATGATATGATGTGGTCCAGTGACAGCTTTACAGGTATAAATTTAAACCTGGTAATTAGTAAAGTTTTTTCAGAGAAGTTTCAGAGAAGTTTCAGAGAAAAACTAAAGAAATAAATTGTTTTGCAAGGTCTATTAATGCCTAATGAGAATAATAAATTTCCTGGTCAAATAATCCCTCACAGAGTTCACATGTGAAAAGATCTCATTTGTTACAACCAAGCCAATTCAGTGTTGCTGTACTTATTGTATATATTAGACCTGTCTGGACCCAATGCAGAACCAGCCATGTTATGTCATATGATGTCAGGTCTGCACTCTTCACAGGGCTCTGAAAGGGACAGCTCATAATCTGGTCTCTTTTAAGTTTCCTCATTGGATGTCATATGTATTAAATACCTTAGAGTATTTTAGGATCTGTTCTCAGGCTGTGATTTTTTTTTTTTTTCACCTAACACATGTTGATTTAAATATCTACATATAAACATCCAAGTTTTGACCTTTTAATCTGGAGCTGAATCGCATCCACCATGTCATTATTTCCTTCAGATTAAGACAATAAAAGTTCAAGTTTAAGTGTGACAGATGTTTCATTGTTATTCATTACAGTTGCATATAGCACTGCAAAAATTCATGGAGATTTTGTTTAGATGTCCTATAATACTGTTATGAAACACCCAGATAATAGATGAGAAGCAGAACAAACACTCATCCTCTTGATAAAAGAAATGCAAATAAGCAGGGATCCACATGATAAAGTAGAACATGACTATTTTTAAGAGAATTTCTGTCCATATGGATAAAGTAACTGGTTGCAATAGGTTAATTTTGATATGAGGCACTTTAAAGGTTTACTTCATTTAGCAGCTCTCCTATGCAGCTTGTGTATAGCTGTAATAAGGTACATGGTTTCAAGAAAGATATGTAAATATATAAACTGAAAGTCCTTCTGATGTTAACAGAATATCAGATATCAATATCAGGACAGATAGTCCTTCTGCCAGTTCCTCAAGGTGTCCTACAGGAAAGCTGAGGAGGGACTTCTCACAAGGGCAGGTAGTGATAGAATGAGGGGGAATGGTTTTAAACTAGAAGAGGGTAGATTTAGACTAGATATTGGGAGGAAATTCTTTGCTGTGAGAGTGGAGAGATACTGAAACAGGTTGCCCAGGGAATTTCTAGATGCCCCCTCTCTGGAAGTGTTCAAGGCCAGGTTGGACACAGCTTTGAGCAACCTGGTCTAGTGGGAGATATCCCTGACCATGACAGGGGGAGTGGACTAGATTTTTAAGGTCATTTCCAACCCAAACCATTCTATGATTCTATGATTTAGCTACATGTATTCCTCTGAGATCTGTGACACAATGTGGGCAATAGGAAAGACTTCTGGATTAAGCAAAATTCTGAAGACCACCCCTACATTCTCTCATATTAATTCCCATCTTATAGTACAGGCTACGTAAGAATGTTTCTTGATCTTCCTTTATTAATTACTTTCCTTGTGTTCCTGCTATTTCAGGCTATTCTACTAATAATCACTAACAGCAGCTACTAGCAGTGGGTTGAAATTGCTGTATTAGATTTATATACAGCTGACTTTCCAGTAATTATGTGTAACATTACTTCTCCAATACAGATCATATAGTATGCTGCTTCATCATAAGGAATTACTGAAACTGTTTACAGTGGGCCTCAAGGATGTAACTCTCAGGATGAGATCTTTGGAGAAAAAGGAGGAAAGAGGATGGTGCTGGTGAAGTTTTCCATTCTGAGAATGCAAACAAATTAATTTTGAGAAAGAGGCTATTAGCTCTGAGAAGCAATTAGTGAATAAAATGGTACTAGTATGCAAAAAAGATAAAATGTTTAGTCTTTAACACTCATTTTGTCAAAATTATAGAAATACCAATCCTTTGAATGAAAAAACACAATGCATTCTTAATGTCAAAACTAAACATGATAAATCATGTTTTGTCAGCTTTATTCTGAGTAAGAAAGAAAGCAACAGATAAACATGATGCATCTTTATTAACAACTCATGAAAGGCAAAGAGAAAAGGACCAGGGGTTTGATCCACTGTGACTGCACAGATTCACAACCAGACGAATTTACCAGAAATTACTATCATGTCAGTTGTTGGTCTGAGGCATGCATCCCACATGCACAGACAACAAAATGCTAAGTGACTGAACATCCACATTGAAAGAAGGACATGTCCAAAGGTCCCCTAGTGCATAATTTCAGCCCTGGTACTACATGTTGGGAAAACATTAAGTGCACTGGTGACACACTCAAGTGCATAACAAATACACAGTCAGGGAAATTAGCACTACAACAAAGTTTTCCTTCATGCTATGGCATGGTATATATGTTCTCTGTGAGGAACTGAAGACTGCCAGTTGTGTAGGATAAGCTGAGCTTCGCATGTCAGCAAATATTATGGACTGCATATAGAAAGGAATTTAAGAAGTTATGTGAGAAGGAGGAAATTCAATTCTTTTATAACTCCACTTTGATTTGGAATATGAACTTAAATTACTCATGCTAATATTTTGTTACTCAGTCTCCTTGTTTTCCTTTGGTTTACTTCGTTTAGTTGAGTGGATTTTTTCATACAACTGACATACAGCCTTAAAACTACCTCTTTTTAGTAGGACTTTTAATTTCAACAGTTTCATATCTGTACTATGGAGATCTATTCACCAGTTCAGCTGGATAAATGTTAAAAAATTATAAAATTATCATCAGAATCTGTTTTCTTCGGAACCTCCCTGGGAGCGCTAAGCCTGACAATAGGCCTCAGGAAAACAGCAATGTATTCTAGAGCTATTTATTCCTTCTGCTTCATTTCTGCTAGAAACTGTTCATCTGAGCTCTCCCCTGGGCAGAGCATCTTGAAGAATCTCTTGTGTCAACTAGAAAACGAATGTCAAAATAAGGTACTCATACAAGTTTTGCTAATAGTGTAAGTCCATCAAGATTTTGCTATGCTCTATCCAGTTGAATTCTGTATAGCTTTGTTTTCCAAACTCTCTATTCAGGTAGATTTAAATACATTAGTACATATCATCAACTTGGTTTGTACTGGGTTTAGTCAGAGTATTTATTTGAATCAATTGAATTTAAAACTAAGACAAAATCTCTGATTTTTACTGAGACACCTTATGTATTCTGCTGCATTTGTTACTGACCTCATGCCATGCATTTATTGTAATCAACAACATCCTTTTTGATGAAAATTGATATCAAACTCCCCGTGATGAAACTAAAGCCATTCAAGATAGAAGACACCACACTGTAACTTCTTTTCAGCATGAAAAAATAATAAATGCTAGTCCTTTCACTTATACTAGTTTCTTATTATTAGAATATATTCTTGTTCTTAAGCAGTTAACATTCATTCCAGCCTTGGCCAATAATAGAAATTAATTTCCTCTTAGTGAAGCACTTAAATTTTCTGTATATTTCTAAAATGAAAGACATATTTTTATGGTTTCTAGCTGTCTCTGAGAGATTTTAGTTTTCTATATTCAACTTGAAGATTTCTCACTACACTTCTGTCTCTCCACAAGCTTCATAAATGCAAGACTTGAGTTTATTTCCCTAGGACATTTCTGTATAAGCTACACACATTTAATTAATTTTTGTTTTGGTTTGAGCTTACCTCATTCACCATTGCATGCTTCAGAGTCATACTTTTGCATTATTGGTAGTGTGTAATTTGCATGATACAGTGTTTCTTATATATCACATTTAACTTAATAAAGGTGATTAAGCAACTCATAACGGTGACAAAAGTGCCCCCCAGTTGTTGGGATTTTTTTTTAAGATTTTGTTTTACTAAATCATTGGTTGTTTCTTCTATTCTAACATGTTGAGAAATGTTCACATTCATTTCAATGGACTTGGAGACAACTCTAACTGTACAGTATTTCTATTTAGAGATTATTTTACTTCAATCAGTAAACACATAAGTAATATATCTAAGACATATGAAACTCCTGAAATAACCATGATCAGTTTGCAAACTGTATTGGTAAAATGATTTCAAATAACATAAAATAGTTTCAGATTTAAAATTGCCAGCAATCTGAAAATATTTATTATGGAACTTTGTTTCAGACTGTTATAGAATTAAAGGCATTTGCACAATCTAGATTGTACTTATTTACACAATCCATTAGTTTAGGGTTGTTTGGCTCTATGAAGACAGTACAGGTTTAACTTCATTAAAAATAAATATGCTTGAAGTCTTCAATTAATGCCTTCATTAATTTCATTTCATCTCATCTCATCTCATCTCATCTCATCTCATCTCATCTCATCTCATCTCATCTCATCTCATCTCATTTCACTTCATTTCATTTCATTTCATTTCACTTCTTTCAAAATACTATAAGTATCTGCAAATCTGTTCTATTACAAGCTAGTATAACTGATTTTCCTTCATGATATATTCTATATTTCAAAGTTAATTAGCGCTACCACCATACATGCTGTTTCAGTTGTTTTATTTTCTAATTTGCACAGGAGGGTGCATCGTATTTTGATGTAACTAGCCTGAACAGCTTCCAGAGTGGCTCTTTCCTATGTCATGCCTTAAAAATGCTAACACAATCACATCCATCCTCACTGGTATAGGATATGGATAGGGGTCAACCAAAAATGGTTTTCTTGGACTAAATAGATGTGCCCTATGAGAATCTATAAAAATGTGCAAAAAATATAGCATAAAAATCAAACCAGTTTATTTTTATGATGTTACAAACTGTCTTTGACCATACTGAGATGTTTTGTTATGCTAATATTGAAGTCATTTAGTAATGTCTGTGAGTTTTGTGTTTTCATGGAACATAAAAGTAGAGTTGGGGGAGTAGAATTATTTCATGCAATTATTTATTATTTTAGAGTAATTATATTATGTCTATTGAAAAGGACTGATCTTGTACCTTACCTTTTTCAAAATGAAATATTTTTTTTTTAATGAGGATTAAGAATTTCCCTGTAATTATTTTAGGAAATAGATTTTTGATTAAAAGTATGGGATTTTTCATGAAAGGTATATACATGTTTATGTGTGTATATATGTATATATATAAAGACCTCACTAGAAATTCTTTGATGTCTGTTTTCATTACTTTATTTCCTTTTAGTTACACCTCTAAATCTCATTTAATTTAGGAGAAATTCTTTAAACATGTCTTTAAATATCAGACAACACAATACAGACCCTCAATTACACATTTGTCTTTTTTCATAATTTTCCTTTATGTACTACAAAAAAATCACTCTTTTTAGTTGCATATTGTTGTTTTGAAAGAGCTAATGTAAGTACACACTTCTTAAAAATCTAGATCATGACTTGAATCTTGCATTGATTTCTTTCACTCAAAATTTACTTCTTTTTAGTTAGAATTTTGAGAGTTTTTCTAAGACATTAAAAACTATCTCCAGTGTATTCTATTTTAATAAGAAGGTTGAATATTTTCAGGTGTTTATACTGTAAACTTTATGTCTCGAGAAGGAATTTGTAAGTGGTATTGAGATGGAACCTTGTGGTAATTTCAATTAGAAGATGAATGGTTCAAGTCACCAAGTACATAAAATGCAAAGAAAAATTAGAATAAGATTAAGAATAAATTTTTTACAGTGTTTATGATTATGGTTGCAAAAAAAAATACAGAAAATATGTAGAATTGTGGAAAGTCCATGGTTTTAACCTCATTTCACCTAAGTTCATGATCTGTTTCATTCTTGCTTAGAAAATTGTGCACATTGCAAGATACATTAAGTTTATACCCTAAAATATGTACCATAAAATATAGTTTTAATTTGTGAAACCTGAACTTCCATTGATACAGTGTTTCACATTTACTTTCCTTTTTTTTTTTCCAATGAATTGATTGATACATGCATCTTCAACAATTATTTCCATCTCCTAGATCCTATAAACATGCAAATTGATTCTATTTGCCAGACAAGCTTATTAAATGCCTCAAGCTTTCTGGAACTTTAAGACGTTTGATCAGAAAATGAAAACACTGGCATGTAGCTGGCATTGTTCTTTCTGGTTTAGCTGGCTCTTGTACAACATTCACATTAGCTGTGTGCCCACAACCTCAAACAGAATAATATTGAAAATGTCTGATGCATGGAGGAAGTTTGAGGGAAAAGTGTCAAATTAATATTGAACTTTCGTGTCCTTCTCTGTTGAGCACATATGCAAGTTGGATTCAGTATAGGGAACAGATAGATGACTACAAAATAATCTCAATGTGGAACAAATTATAATGTGTTCAAAATTAATTTCTTTAGGGCAAGTCCAATATGTTGATCCAGCTCAATTAATTTTTTAACATCTTAGTCTGGATATGATGTAATTTGCTGTAATAGGCAGTCATTTCCAAAAGTGATGAGAAACATAACAGGTAATTTTGGGGCATAAACACAAAACCAGTCAGAAATTAAATCTCCGAAAGGATGGACGTGGTTTATATACAATTTGATTTCCCACATCTCGAACTTTGCCTATTCTATCTTATAAATAAGTAAGTATGCTTCTTACACATGGTTTTATTCAGAATTATAAACATACAATGCTTTTTATTTGTTTAATATGGTCACATTCATAGTAAGAACCAATCTTTGACCATTTATTTCTGATGTAAAGCTTAGATTCTGTGCAAGAATTTTTGTGCAGTTAGTAGTAGTTCATTTGTTTCTTTAAAGGCAATTGACTCTTATCCTTTCTAAATAAATGCTTAGAAATTCGTACCTTGGCTGATCCAGTCTCTGAAAAGAATGCAAGTATACATCAAAATACTGCTTGAAATGTGTATGCTTTCCTTTTCTTCTGGTGATGCAAGTAATCACTGCAGTCCAGGCAGAGGATCACAGTGGGGCAGCTATCCACACCGCAGCCTGTGGAGGACACAGACCTGGATGATACCCTGGAGCAGATGGATATGCCACTCCATGTGGCCCACGGACGACCCATGCTGGAACAGTCTTTCTCAGAAAGATTGAACTGTGTCAGGGACTCCACACCAGAGCAGGGAAATAGTGTGAGGAGTGAGAGGGAAATACCAAGTATTATGAATTGATCACAAACCCCTTTGTCTATCCCCCCTGCCCTGCCTGGGGATGGAGAGTTAGAGATGCTGGGAGTGAAGGAGTGAATTTGATCCTGGGAAGAAGGTGGGAGTGGGGGGAAGTTTTTTTCGTTTTTCTCTTTGTTTCTCACCGCCTTACTCTTTTTTTCAATTAGCAGTAAGTTAAAATAGTTTTCCCAAAGACAAGTCTGGTTTGGCCATAGTGATAATTAATGATTGGTGCCCCTGTCTTTATCTCCACTCATGAACTTTTCCATCTTATTTCTCCTTCTGTCCTGTTGAGCAAGAGGAGTGAGAGAGTAACTGGGTGGGCATCTGGCAGCCAGCCAAGGTCACTCCAATATAAATATATTCCAAACACTCAATAAATTATGACCCCAATGCCAAAAGGAAATTCTATGCAGTAGTAAAAATACTGAAAAATCAGAGTAGTAACAATGGAACACATATCATGAATAGCACCCTACACTTGTATTAACAGTTTAAAAACATTTCATCTTGGATTTTTGTTGCTTAGCAGCATCGTGGTTTAGTCCCAATGCATAACTAAGCACCATGATGCCCCAAAAAAAGGGTTAGTCAAAATAAGGACTGGGAGGGATTCTCACCACTTAAACAGGTCACAGGCAAAAGACAGAGTCATCATAAGGAATAAAAAAAACAAAAAAAATTTAATTTGTTACCAATATCAGAGTAGAACAATGGGAGATACAACCAGATCTTAAAATCAGAACAACTTCCCCCTACCCCTCCTTTCTTCCCAGGCTCAACTTTTGTTCCTTGAGGCACAGGGGGATGGCAGTGGGGGTTTCCGGTCGGTTTTCCTGCCACATCACGTGCTTTCTTAGAAGTAGGGAAAAAAAAGCTCAGCCCAGAGTCTCTCTCTCTGCTTCCATGTGGCCCCCTTTCCACAGGGGGAAAAGTCCTCAAAAGTCCAATATGAGTCTGTCCACAGTTGCAGTTTCCCTCACACACAGAACTGCTTCAGCCTAAGTCCACAAAACTCCAATCTGGGTCTGCCCATGGTCACAGTTCCCTCACACACGACCAGTCGACCCGGCTCACACCACAGGTTGCAAATAAGGAAACCTGGATTCTGCGTGCTCCTCCTCCTCCTTCTCTTTTCTTTCCTTCAAAACCGACCTTGGTGTTCTTCAAAGTTGTTCTCCTTGGGCCCCACTCCTTTCTCCACTGCAGGTCTCCTCTGATGGTTATGGAGATCCCGGCTCTCTCTCTCTTTTTTTTTTCAGGATGAGCTGCAGCGGGGCTTAAGCTCAAGTTGCAGTTGGGGCTGGCCAAGTGCAGCTGGGCAAGGCCAAGGCCACACCACCCGCACCTGGGGCCATGCTGCTCAAGGCCGGTGCCAGAGAGAGAGCATAAGGCATGCCCTGCACCCCCCCTTAAATACATGAATTCGCAGGGTCCTTGATTGGCTTGGCCCTGGTCAGAGGTGGGTCTGACAAAGGCAAAGCGGGAGCTTTTCAGGTAGCTTCTTAAAGGGCCATCTCCATAGCCCTTCCCCCCTTACCAAAGACACAACCAAAAACCCTCTCACAGGAAATCCAATACAAGCAGATAGTTAATACTTTTATAAGTGCTAGAAAAATAACTTGAGGTTCCGCAATTTAGTTAAAACATGTACAGAAATATAACAGTAAAAATATCATAGATATAATTCTTGATAAATGTAAGTAACAAAATTTGTTTTGATTTTTTTATGTACTAAAGGATGTTAACAGTAGTGTATACTTTTCAACAAGTGCTTTAAAATATCTTGGGAAGAGTAAATTAACATAGATAACACTTCAAAGATGTTGGAGAAACACAAGTTTTGAATGGACGAAGAACAGAGCTTGATAAATTTAACTTCTACGTTCTTGTACTTTTTTCAGCTTCTTAGCAATGATGATTAACCAAGATAAAGTAATTGTAAGTAGCTATAATGAGCATCTCTCTTCCCTCTCCCTCCCTCTCCCTCTCTCTGCTCCCTTCTCTGTCTGTCAGGTAACATATCATCTATGTTACTCTTCTCTTTCTGTATTTTTTGAATTTGTCCTGATCTATAGATACATATTTTAAGTTTAACACTACCACCATTTTCCTGAATTTTTAAAGTGCCATATATTTAAATGGATTTTTAGGCACACGATAATCCATCTGTTTCAAAACTCATCTAAAAATAGTTTTTCTTGTCTGCTTCTCAATGTTCATCTCCTTTTACACTGTTTCATTATAACTATAAGGGAGATATACATTATAATTTATTTGGTTATGCAAAACAAAGCTTATTTGAGGTCCTCCTATCTAAAATTATTATTAGATTTAGAATTTCCAATTTAACATTTTTACCACCTATTATTGTGTAAATTACAGTCACTTTTTCAGTTACCTTTGTTTTTATTTGTTCTATATTGACTCTTTGCTATTTTAATAAATTATTTTCAGTTCTGCTTTAGTTATTCCTAATATATAGACAAGAAAGAATTCTTCATATTCAAGAATAAACACAGAATCAAAACTTACTGAATGCATATACTTTTTTGTTTTGTTTGGATTTTTTTGTTGTTTTTTGTTTGGTGGTTTTTCTGTTTATTTGGTTGGCTGGTTTCAGTTTGGGATTTTATGTTTGTTTTGTTTTGCCTTGCTTTTGTTTTGCTTTGTTTTAATTTTTAAAAGGCTTAGTAACAGAATCTAGTATTGCTTTTTTGGTTTTCATGAGTCAGAAGTCTTATTGACCATAGTAACCATGTTCCCAGATTACTCAGAGTTAGCTGTACCTTTTAACAGATTGACATTGGAAGTCGGGGACATTCTGCCTTACGGATTTCTATACTATTAATGTGTATTTAAACTAGTTTTGTATGCAAGGGTATTCGTCCTCAGGTAAGTAGTCAGAAAAAGTTTGCCAATGACTGTAGGGTTGTAATAATTCCTGACTCCCCCACTGGTGGTTCAACTTTGAAGACCTCTGCAGAACTTACGAGTCCTGCAGACACTCCTGGATAGGACAGCTACAGTATTGTCTGGAGGCAGACCTGCACACAGAGAAAATTCAAGATCTTTCATACTGTTATTCAGGTAACATAATACTAGTCTCAACCAGAATAAATGTGAAAATTATAGTTCATACGACAGAGTCTGATTTGCACAGGGATTAGATTCTAAATAAGACTAGGCACCAATGTACAAAGGCCAGGCTAGCAATTGCATGAGAAAAAGTAGGTGTCTATTTGTGTAGATAATCTGCATGAGCACTTACTGTTACTCTAGAGTCAGACCTGTAAACCATAGCTCAGACATCTATTTTCAGCACAATTGTGAAATCAATTTTGCATTCATTTTCATATTCTTCATTGACTGCCTGCTATTTTGAAGATTACCTATCTAGATTTTCTTATCCAGTAGAACAGTTATTATAATTAATTTGGTGTTTTATGTTGTCATACTATTATCCCTGAAATAAGGTTTCACATAATCTTACTATAATAATAAAAGAAATACTTGAATCACCGTGATGCTTATTGAGCATTTGTAAATATTTTTTTTTTCAACAATTTGGTTACTACAGTGCTATATGTTTCCTTACCTGTCAAAAATATAGCTGTCTCAAGAATTGTGGAAAGATGATATTCATTCAAACTCACATTTATAAGCAAGAGCATTATGCATTGAAATAACCCCCATATAGATCATTCACTCTTTCATATGCTTTTCTTGCTGGAAGCAGAAATTCACTATTTTGGGTAGTTAGAAGAAAGTTGTAGCAAAGGGATTATAGTATCAAGTGAAGGATAAAGACATAAACAGAGGCAACCAACAAGCATGACACATAACGTCTTTCAATTCCAGACACCTAAGCACCTAGATATGTATCTGAAGCATTGTCGTGAAAAATATGAGCCTGGTTTAGTTGTCTTGTCTTTCTGAGAGTAAAGTTTTCCATCACATTTATTATTTTATATGCAATGCCAATTTATGCACTCTGTAGATGTTACACTGCAGCTGTTTAATTAAGAAATTGTTCTAGTTTTCATTGCTCCAGAAGCCTGTTAATTTTTTCATGGCACTCTGATGCCCATGAATATTTTCAATATTTATTCAAGAGCATTTTTAAAGAACTGATTTTTCAACTTTCCACAGTGATTCATTGTTATGGGTTTTAATGCAGATATAACCCAATGCAGAAAGGGAGGAAAGGATGAGATAGAGGGAGAGGGAGAGAGAAAAAGGGAGGGAGGGAGGGAGGGAAGAAGGGAAGGAGGAAGGATGGAAGCAACTGTTTTGGAAAACATTTGTATGAAAAATTGCTTACTTGAAAAAGTTGAGATATAGAAATCACAGTATGATCTTCTGTCTTATGATTAGTAGATCGGGATGATAAAAGGGATCAATATGATAAAATGCACAATGCAAGTACATGTAAAGGATTGTGAAAAACAGAGGAAAAAAAAAGAAAAAAGAAAAAAGGGAAGATGTAAGCAATAGAATGGTGTACACAAACATGGAAAATTTAGTTCAGCTCCCAGACAGACAGGAAATACTACAATTATTATACGAGGATGACATAATACTTTCAGAGCATTTTCGATCATACAATTAGCCCTAATTGAAGATATGGAACTTAATTTTTCCTAAACAGTAATGGTGCTATCCTAAGGTTTATTTGATATGTTTGGAAAGGGCAGGAGGGCTCTGTTAAGGAGTCAGATAAGCCACTGTTCCAGAGAACATTGCAACATGTAGCTGATAACTGTAAGAATACTGTAGCAAGTGCGAAAAAAATCTTGTTGCCTTAGGAATAGAAACATATTGTTTGTGAATATTAACCTTTTTCTCCTACTAACAACAACACAGTCTAGCTCTTATTGAGAGAGAGAATCATGCAGACTGATAAAAAAATTATGTTAATGTGCTATTTGCTCATAAGCACAGGACAGGGTCTTCACTATAGCAGCAATCAGGCTCTGAGGTTCATCTTGGTTATAAGCTAATCTCCCATGAAAACTGCACTGAATTTAAGGATTCATATGCCATTTCTAAATCATTTAAGTCAGAAATTGATCTCTGTGGTAAAAAACACTTTCAGAAAACACTTTTCTGTAGAATATTAAGGTACAGTGACTTTTCTAGTGAAAAATCACTATTTCAATAAGATTAAGGGACTATTTCTTATATTTGAGAATAGTGAATTGTTCATAGCTACCAATTAATCATTTCTAATCTAAATCTGTCATCTATTCAATAAATGTCACTCTCTTTCATGTACATATACAAAATCTGAGAAATACTTTATGTAGCTGCAACTGCTTGATGAGCTAGGGGAGAAGACAAGGGAAATGTAATTATTTTTTTAAATATTACCTACTAGGAGGTCAGATTTGCTTTATTTGTAACTTCCTTAACATTCTTATTAAGTAATTGTGAGTCATGTAATCTTGTGAGTTTAGTTTAGATTCTTGCCTTTGGTCTCATCTGAGCATAGAAGAATAATTACTGGAGAAGAATTCTGAAAATTAAAACATGGATTTGCAAATAGGAAACCTGCAGATTGCGTGACCAAGATAATGCATTCTTCAAAAAAAAAGAAATAAAAATTACTCATAAAGAAGGAAGGGACTATCTTGGTATGGCCACTTATGAATATGACAAGAGATTTGGACTAGCATGAAAATGTCAGATGTCAAAAACCTGAAAGTTAGTATAACTGTTAATGTCAGCAGTTCTGGAAAATAGAAAAATATGTAATTAAAAATATAGTGGGATTTAAGAAACTATATAACCTTAGTTTAAAAATTTAACTAAGAAAAATAACGTAAACATTTGAGAACATTTGAGACATTGTCACGCAGACAAAGGAACTCTAGCAGTTATTTGTTGAAAAACACTGTTAGGCCATAATCAGAATTACTACATAATTTGCACCACATAGTCTTATTGAACAAAAATAGAAAATCTCACTTAGGAAGAACTGAGAGTTTTAAAAAAGTGTACTTACACTGAAAATCTGACAGTTCTGACACTTTTAATCTGAAAGTTCTGATGCAGGTTTGAGGAGAACTTTGGGGTAAAATTAAAAGGTCAAAAATTGGGGAAATAACCTGCAAAGGGTGGCTAATTCTAGACTCTTCAGACAAAAGAAGAAAGTAAATAAGGTTTTTATTCTATTCAACTATCCAAGACAGGATTTGCTAATAGCAGGATGTAAATACCACGTATTCATTGAAAGCCCCCTCATAGGCACATAAAGATAACACAGTTGAACTGTGATGAGCAGAAATGTTTAAGAAGATGAATGACATAGTGATATAGGTGACTATTCTAGTGCTTATTTTATTAGAGATTTGAGTGAAAACCTACAAATAGATAAGAATTTAGGTGGATGCCCTTATGAAATTATACAAGTAAGTACTGTGAGACAAGAAAGATAGAAAGCACAAAATGAAAGAAAATGAACTTTAAAAAAATTAAATTTCAGCAAACTTATAAAACTGCTCAAGATAGTCTCAGAAATATAATCTAAGGATAAAGAAAGCTAGGAGAGCTGTCCAGTTACTGATAGACTCTATGCTAATTGTTCTGGAGAAAACTATCCAGATTTTAATAAATATTGAAAGCATATAAAGAAAATATTATGAATGAATGATCTGAAGATCAAAACTGATACATGTAAAAAGCTGGAAACAAAACAAAAGGGAACATAGCTATAGCAAAAAGAGTAGCCACAGTGGTAAAGTCAGTAAGATTATTGTACAAATTGCATTAAAACTAACAGGGGTTTAAAAAGTAACAAGAAAAGAATCTATCAATATATAGAATCATAAAATCATAAAATGTATTGGGTTGAAAGGAACCTTTTAATATCATCTAGTCCAACCCCCCTGCAGTAAGCAGGGACAATGTTACTAGATCAGGTTCCTCAGAGCCCCATCAAGCCTGACCTTGAATATCTCCAGGGATGGGACGTCCACCACCTCTCTGGGCAACCTGTTCCAGTGATCTACCACCCTCATAGTGAAGAACTTTATCATTAATCATTATCATTAAGGTTAGAAGAGACCTTTAAGTTTTTCAAGTCGAATTCTCAACGTAATACCACCATGCCCACTAAATCATGTCCTGAAGTGTCATATCCATGTGCTTCTGAACACCTCCAGTCATGGTGACTTCACCACCTTCCTGGACAGCCTGCTGCAGTGCCTGACCACTCTTTCAGTAAAGACATGTTTCCTAATATCCAATCTAAACCTCCTATGGCACAACTTGTAGCCATTACCTCTTGTCCTATCACTAGCTACATGGAAGAAGAGACCCACCTCTCTACAGCCTCTTTTCAGGCACTTGTAGAGAGCAATAAGGTCTCCCCTCAGTCTTCTCCAAACTAAACAATTCAAACTCCCTCAGCCACTCCTCATAAGGCCTGTTCTCCAGACCCTTCACCAGCTTCATTGCTTTACTCTGGACATGCTCAGTGACTCAATGTCCTTCTTGTAGTGAAGGGCCC
>NW_010174087.1:0-1271 GCF_000695765.1 Mesitornis unicolor
TTAACCCAAAATTCCCACGTTTCACCCCAAATCTCATTTCTCCCCAAAAAAATCTCCTCATTTACACCCCAAAGAAATCTCCTTATTTTAACCCTAAAGTCCCACGTTTCACCCCCAAAATCTCCTCGATTCATCCCCAAAATCTCATTGTTTTACCCCAAAATCTCCTCATTTCACCCCCAAAATCTCATTTTAACCCAAAATTCCCACATTTCACTCCCAAAATGACTTCGTTTCACCCCAAAAATCTCCTCATTTACACTCTGAAAAAAATCTCCTTATTTCACCCCAAAATCTCCTCCTTTTACCCCCAAAATCTCATTTACAACCCCCCAAAAAATCTCCTTATTTTAACCCAAAATTCCCACATTTCACCCCCAAAATGACCGCGTTTCACCCCAAAAAAATCTCATTTCACCCCAAAAATCTCCTCAATTCATCCCCCCAAAATGACCTCATTTTACCCCCAAAAATCTCCTCATTTCACCCCAAAAAAATCTCCTTATTTTAACCCAAAATTCCCACGTTTCATCCCCAATATCTCCTCAATTCATCCCCAAAAATCTCCTCGTGTCACCCCCAAATCCCCACATTTCACCCCAAACTCCTCTATTTTGGGTGCCCCCCACCCCTTTTTTTACCCCCTCTACGTTGAACCCCAAATTTCAGCCCCCAAACCCCCTTGGTTTTGCCCCCCATGGCTTGAACCCCAGATTTAGGCCCCAAAATCCCATGGTTTTAAAGGGTAAACCCCGATTTTCAGCCCCAAAATCTCCTCATTTCACCCCAAAATCCCCACATTTCACCCAAACTCCTCTATTTTGGGTGTCCCCCACCCCCTTTTTTACCCCCTCCACATTGAACCCCAGTTTTCAGCCCCAAAATCGCCCCATTTTGCCCCCAAACCCCCTTGGGTTGAACCCCAATTTTAGGCCTCAAAAATCTCCTTGTTTCACCCCCAGATCTCCGAAGGATAAACCCCAATTTTCACCCCCAGATCTCCTCATTTCACCCCAAAATCTCATCTCGACCCCAAATCTCCACATTTCACCCCAACATTTCCTTTTTCCACCTCAAAAATCTCCTTGTTTCACCCCAAAATCTCCTCATTTCACCCCAAATCCCCACATTTCACCCAAACTCCTCTATTTTAGGTGCCCCTCACCCCTTTTTTTACCCCCTCCACATTGAACCCCAGTTTTTTGCCCCAAAATCGCCCCATTTTGCCCCCAAACCCCCTTGGTTTTGCCCCCCATGGCTTGCACCCCCAT
>NW_010174088.1:0-9873 GCF_000695765.1 Mesitornis unicolor
GCAACCTGGACCCCACAGATTGCTGAATAGAGACAGTACTTAACTGGGTGAGGTGGACTTGATTGTGTCAGGAAATGGTATGGAACAAGGGGTGGAATGTTATGGTTTAAGGGTTACCAGCCTGAAAAGGAAGGACAGGTGGTGTCTGTAGGACCCTGGAGGGTCAGAGATCAGTACTGTTCCCTCCCCTTTCTGGCCACAGTCTATAAAAAACTGAGGAGACACGAGGTTTTTGTGGGCTTTTCCTAGTTTCCTGGGCTGCTTCCTGTTGCATCTCAGGACGGCTGGGCCTACCTCCACGTGCTCGGCGGCATCCACCACCATCCGCTTCCTGGCACCACTGCGGTCTCTGATGACGAGTCACAGCGGTCACAGTGGCCACGAGGCACTGCTTGGACACTTCCACTTGGGACTACTGGGATTGGGTTTTGTACATAGTTAAATATCCTTTGTCCCTTATTAATTCCCTTTTCCTTTCCCCTGTTGTTTTTTTCATTAAACTTGTTACAGTCTTAACTTCCAACCTTGTGTGAAGCATCTTTTTTCTCTGTTCCCTTTTTTTTTACTTCTCCCCTGGAAGGGTACGGGACAGTAGAGAGAAAATCCTGCTCCTTGGGCTTGCCCTGAGCCTTAAACGGAGACACCCTACCCTGTGAGTTATGGATAGATTTCTGGCACAGACCTTTATGTATTGGGGTCATCATGTATACTAATACTTCTCAGTAAATTGGACTTTGATAATTTTTTGTTACAGAACTCTTGTCCATTAATTAAATGAAAAACAGATTTCTGGGAACGGTTGATAAATTTCTTGATTCTGCATTCTGAAAGGTAAAAACAAATTAAAATGAGAAGTCTCTGCTTCTTACTTCTAAAAGAAAATACATATTCATCCAGAATATACTTCAGAGAATAAACTAAATATAGTGATAGAAAAAACTGAAAACTTATGAAACCATTTTAATGACTTAAACTTTGACTG
The DNA here is from genome assembly GCF_000695765.1 of Mesitornis unicolor. Classification (NCBI taxonomy): domain Eukaryota; kingdom Metazoa; phylum Chordata; class Aves; order Mesitornithiformes; family Mesitornithidae; genus Mesitornis; species Mesitornis unicolor. Next base: position 983 of record NW_010174088.1, read on the forward strand.
ACATGAACAAAAGATAATCATTTTACAAAGATGCAGAAGATGTGCACTCTGAAAGATATTTTTTCTTGTAAAGAGAACACTGATGGTACTTAGCTTAGCCTAGAACCCCTTACTAACATTATTCAAATAATCAGGGGAAATTGTAGAAAACATTGTTGTCTGCATAAACCTTCCTTTCAGAAGATGTTGGATACTATGGAATGGTAAAGCTCTTGTTTCAGCAGTATATATTTGTGTCGAAGTCTGGATTGTGGGAAGGATTCTAGTTACCATGTCAGGAAAGTGATTATTTTGTTGGAGAAAAATATGTATATTTGCATCATCTTTACATTAATTAATTTACCCTTCTCTGAAATTAAACTTAATTTTCAAAATGGGCAACCATCTCAATTTTTGTGAGAAAAAGTACAGGGACACTTCCATGGCTACAATGTGGATTATTGTATCCTAGCAAACTTCAGTTTTAGTCCAGGAAAGATCTTTGTCCAAACTATTTTTGTCATCAAATAAGGATTCACTTTTCCATAACTGTACTATTAAAAGACATTGGAGAAACCAGCTTTACTGCTGCATGTTCTACGCTAATGTCAAGTCCAGCTCTTCAGTTAACATAAACATCTTCCACTGAAGTCAGAAGATCATAGAATCATTCAACTTCCTATATTAACTGAAAATTTAGCACAACTCCCACCATCACTGTTCAGATAAAGAGACTTGCAACAAGTATAGCAACAAGTTGTTACTATAATATATAGTATATATATTATCGTATAGTAATGCTTGGCAATACAATACTGATCAGTCAACGAAAATCAAATTATGTTACACACCACCTAAGGACTGCTGCAACTCACCAATCAGGCCATCTGATAGAAGGTATATTTTTTTTCTCCTCACTAGATAGTTAAAAGAAGAGGATGGAAGAGTCCCTAGAGTAAAGGCAAATAGCCCTTTTGACTTACCATAACACTTCAAGAGCTGCAGGGTATGCTAACTCTATGTCTACTGTGAATATGCAAAACCAGTTGCAAAGCCAGTACTGTGGGGAAGTCTAGGTTCTTTTGGAGCTTTTGGGGCTCTACTGCTTTTGCTTGTTTTTATGCTGTTCATTGACAGTATTAGAGCAAGACCTTTTACTCTGCAGTTTTCTTCCTTATGATTCTCTATGCCAGCAGTCTTTATAAAATCCTAAATGTTATTCAGAAATAATTTATTCCATTTAGCCAAGGTATTTTGTTATTTCTGCTACAACACAGTCCCTCCTGCTTATCATGGTCTTCATATTGTCTGGATTTATTCTACATTAGGTCAAGTGCAGGCAGCATATTGTTTCTCTTCTCATATCTTCGTTTAAAACTTCACTGGTTTTGGGGCCGCCAGTACTAACAAAGGCTGTCTCTCACTGACTTACTAAAGCAACTTTGCAACTTACTACAGGCAGTAAAAGAACTTTAAGGAATCTCTGCACACCAACTACATATGATCCAGTCTAGACTTACAGGAAAACATTGTTCAGAAAGTCTTCTGTAAGATGGAGTAGATCAAAAACACAACAAGGATACGTGTGCCATGTGTGCCATCAGAACACTGGTTTGTATAGTCTGCCTGGATCAAATACTTAAATACAGTTTTTAGCATTTAGTTGACATGCAGTAATGTATACCAGAATGGAGAGATCCCTTAAGGAAAGTTACAGTTTAAAAATGTCCAAATTTTTTACACTGAAAAAATTAGACTTTACAGTTTTGGTTTGGTTTGGTTTTAATTAAAAAAAAGAAACAAACAAGCAAAAAAAAACCCCCAACAACAAAAAAAACAAACCCAAAACCAAAAACAAACAAAAAATTAAAAAACTCAACAACAAAAAAAAATCACATGCACAAAAAAACAACCAGCAAAAACAAACCCTAAACAAAATCAAGAACCGAAAACCAAACCTGTCTCGCTCCTTGTGTACTGCTTGATTAGAGGACAATGGTATTGGGTTTGTGTGACAAAGTTTTGGTACCAGGAGAGCTGCAAGGATGCTTTTTGTAAGAAGATGCCAGAAGCTTTTCTTATGTCAAATACAGTCAGTCCCAGTCAGTTCCAAGATAGACCTGCTGCTGGCCAAGGTCAAGTTAATCAGTGACAGTGGTAACACCTCAGTGATATCATATTTAAGAAAAGGAACCACAACAGCCAGAAGAGAGGAGTGAGAATATGTGTAAGAAAAACTATGCAGACACATAGACAGACAAGACAGTAAAGAAAGAGGGGGAAGCAGTGTCTCAAGCACCAGAACAGAGATTCCCCTACAGCCTATTGTGAAGACTATGGTGAAGCTGGTTGACCTCCTTCAGCCCACGGAGATCCACAATGGAGCAGGTGGATATACCTAAATGATGCTGAAACCCTGTGGAGATCCTGCACTAGAGTAGGTTCCTAGCAGGATCTGTGGACCCATGGAGAGAGGAGCCCACACTGAAGGTTTCCTGGCAGGACTTGTATGGGGAACCTACACTGGAGCAGTCTTCTGAAGACCTGAAACCCATGGGAAGGACCTATGCTGGAGCAGTTTGTGAAGAACTGTGGCCTGTGGGAAGGACCCACAATGGAGAAGTTCATGGAGGACTGTCTGCTGTGGGTGGGACATCACACTGGAGCAGGGGAAGAGAGAAAGGAGAAAGGAACAGCAGAGGTAACGAGAACTGGCTGAGAGAGTTGGGGCTGTTCAGCCTGGAGAAGAGAAGGCTGACGGGGGACCTTATTGCAGCCTTCCAGTTCCTGAAAGGGTCCTACTGGAAAGCTGGGGAGGGACTTTTTACAAGGGCAGATAGTGATAGAATGAGGGGGAATGGTTTTAAACTGGAAGGGTGTAGATTTAGACTAGATACTAGGAAGAAATTCTTCACTGTGAGAGTGGTGAGTCACTGGCACAGGTTGCCCAGTGAAGTTGTGGATACCTCCTCCCTGGTCGTGTTCAAGGCCAGGTTGGACAGGGCTTTGGGCAACCTGATCTAGTGGGAGGTGTCCCTGCCCAGGGCAGGGTGGTTGGACAAGATGTTCTTTAAGGTCCCTTCTAACCTAAACCATTCTATGATTCTATGATTCTATGACTCTATGACTCTATGATTCTATGATTCTATGATTCTATGATTCTATGAACATGTGATGAACTGACTGCAAGCCTGATTTCCCATCCCCCCATGTCTGTCAGAGAGAGAAGGTAGAGAAAGTGGGAATGAAACTGAGCCTGAGAGGAAGGGACGGGTGGGGAGAGAAAAGTATTTTAATATTTAATTCATATTTCTTATTATCCTACTCTGATTAGATTGGTAATAAATTAAATTAGTTTCCCGAAGTTGTGGGGTTTTTTGCCCATGGTGGTAATCAGTGACTGATCTCTACCTGTCCTTATATCAAGGAGCCTTTTGTCATATTTTTTCTCCACCTGTCCAATTGAGGAAGGCCAATGATAGAGCAGCTTGGTGGGCACCTGGCATTCAACCAGGGTCAACTGACCACAACCTCCTTAGTACTAGGTCAAATCTGTAGCTAGAGAGCTGCAAGTCTATGACCAATGGAAAAGGCAGACATTGTACAAAAAACCAATGAAGTAAAATAGTCTAAGACTGATGATGTTAATCTCTTGATTGATATGCAAATAAATACTGCGTTAAAAAGCAAGGAATGCAAAAATGCACACAGTTGGAGACTGACTGCTTAATTCAACATACTAGCTTTAGACTGATGTAATGTCTTTTATAGGAGTGATATCATGCTGATGTGAAAGTGTAATAATGAAGGTTAAACCTCAAGCATGAAATTTGACCATGGCAAAAATATCCTAGAAAATCCAGCATAAAGCTTGCAAAACTGTTTTCAAAAGTTTCCAAGTTATTAAGGAGCTCAATCCTATTTGTTTTCAAAGAAGTTCAGAATTTTTGAAAAATGACACTTATTCTCAAACTATTTGGTCATTTTGAAAACTGCATACACTATAATGCAGTGCAATTAATGCATTGTGTATTTAGATTATTTTCTTCAAAGGCTAAAGTATATTTTTCTGTGGGCTGAGCTCAGCTGAGGAGTTGAATGTTACTTAATTTGAGAAAAATGTTAAAACAACCTGACTGCAAATTTAAATTAACCTGCAAATGATTAAAAATTGACTTGTCATATAAACCTGTTTGACTGGATGTTGAATTTATGTCCATCCTCTATATTTACATTAAAGAAAAATCTACGTGTTAAATTATAACAGAATAGATAATTAGTAATTTCTAAACATCTAATCATTAATTTTGAGTGTCAAGCAGCATTTACACATTATCTTCTCACATAAATACACAAATGTCCATTTGTCTTTAGGTCTTTTCATTCCTTCAGTTGTCTGTATCTCTCATTCTCAAAGTTCTCTGCATCCTTCCTAACCCTGAACAGATATAAAGGAAGGAAGGCCACAGGATAATCAGCTGAGATCTCAGGAATCATTCAAAAAGGATGACTCATGCAAGACATAATTTGACTAGAGACTTATGTTGTTATCTATGTACACCAAGTTCAAGATAATTTAATCCTAGAATTTCTGGAAAGATAAATCTCTTATATTTACATTGTAAGTATAGTGTTTGCCATTGCTTCAAACTGGTAAATAAATGAATAGGTATTTCTACATTTTCTAAACGTAGCTCATCTTTTCAATTATAGGATTAAAAACAGTCTAAACTGTTCTAAAATTATAATTCATCACTAGTAGAAAGATACAATAATTTTTAAGTCTATGTAGATGATGAGCATTCCCTTAGCTGGATTTCAATTTTGGTAACTAAGTTTGACTATGATGCACTTTCATTTCTATATGGTGTGTGTTTTCTCTGGCAAATATGTGTACAGTGGATAGGTACACTAATAAAATTTGTAGATTAAATGCACAAGTGAAGAGATAGACGAGATTACCAGACAGGATCACTGAAATTTTTTGTGATCAAGAAAATTTCAGCTGCTATAGTACAAATTATGTTTGGCAAACTTTCAGGTTTGTTTTCCTTGTTTTTTGGTTACAGCAGCAAAACAATGATCTTTGTTTCTGAAAAGTTCATCCTTTTCTACCAGCTATTTCACAAGTGCAGACAAAGGTAAGAATTCAGTCTTGTACCCCTTAGCTTATAGGTATCACCACTAGAAGAACTGACATGCACAGTGATAATGTCAAAAACTTATGATCCTTTGTTTACATCATGAGTATGAGTTACTTCAGAAATTTGAACTGAATTCTCCGCCTGTTCCTCATAAGGTCAGATACTTTAGTACTGCTTGAATAAATAGACATTCTGTAACAAACTAGTGAACTATCTTCATTAATTTGATTTGGAAGAATTAATGTCTTTGAAAGGTTTTGATTATCAAATTTCTAGTTGTGCACGGACTAAAAGACCGGAACCCTATATTAAAGAAGAAAAAGAGATAACTAAATATCCATTATTTTTAGAAACATACAGCTGTATTCACAAGAGGATTAATAAGGTAATCAGAATAATGTCAGCTCTCTTGAATTTATGTTACTTGCTTTTCAAGACATCTGAGTAAAAAATAAATTGTAAGCTATTAAAAAAGACTTGAATGAATAGTTTAAACTAGTTTGGTCCTACCCTAAATTAAAATTTCTCTTCCTCCTTTATGTGCATCTTGCATCAACTTTTGCACATAGGTAGAGATGTAAGATGATATGAGAGTATCTGAGTTTCTGACCTGCACTTCTTAAAGCTTCTCTAAAAAAAAATGAAGAAAATATAAACAGCATGGAAGGGTTTGTAGAAGGCACAGTAAGGTCAACAGAGAACAGATGCTCTCTGAATATCAGCAAACAAGACATGTGTGAAAATCTTTTGCTTGTTTTCACCTTCATATTGTCAAAAAAAATGTTCAAGTTAGTTGATATCAAAGAAAGGAGGGAACAGTTGAACTGGAAAAGGTGCCAGTGGAGTTATTTTACATTGGTAGTTACCATTAAACTAACTTGTCAAGAAAGAGGGACAAAATAAACTGACATAATTAACATTTGTTTTTAATTAATAACTTTGTTGCTATTAAGAAAAATGAAGGCCTGGAGAAAGTTCAAGAGGAGATGAGCTATCGCACTGTAATTACCACAACTCCCAACAGGGTCCTTCTCATCTGATTAACACCACAGCAGGACAATTGTCCTGATATGCATCTATCTACAAAAGTCATGGGGATAAAGCAAAGGTACTGACTGATAAACACAAAGGTGTCTTTAATGTTTAAAATATCTGAAATTTGCAGCTATACTTTACAATTTGGATGTGTCCTAATTGAAGAGGTACATTTGGGGTAAATGACTGAAGGAGAGGAAGAAAGATGGCAGAAGTTAAATTTACACAATATAAATAAAAATACAAAATAATTTTCTGGAAGATTATTTTATTCCACCTACAAAAGGAGAAGAAATATACTCAGTGATAGAATCGCAATGTCTAATTAAATATTTTTTTTCCATGTAGTGATGTACTGGTTTTCACTGGACTAGAGTTAATTTTCTTAGTAATAGCTTGCATGGTACCATGTTTTTGATTTGTGATGAAAACAGTGTTAATAACCCACTGATGTTTTAGTTATTGCTCAGTAGTGCTTATACGTCGTCAAGGCCTTTTCTGCTCCTCACTCACAGTGCCCAACCAGTAGTCTGTGGATGCACAAGAAGCTGAGAGAGGACACAGTCAGGGTATGTGACCCCAACTGACTCCATGCATATTATTTACCATATGATGTCACGCTAAGTAATAAAAACTGAAGGGGAAAGTTTGCTGGGGTTGCCAATGCTCAGGGACTGGGTGAATATCAGTCGGCTGGCGGTGAGCAAATGGCTTTTTTGCATCACTTGTTTTTCTTGGTTTAGTCTTTTTTTTTCTTTTCTTTAACCTATTACAATGTCTTTATCCCAACCCACAGAATTTCTTTTTTTTGCCCATCCCACTGTGGGGGAGTGAGTCTGTATTTAAATATGAGGTAAATTTTGTTCATTCGTTACTAGGTATTGGATAGGCATTAGATAATACAAATTTATTAGTCGCTTGTGTAGAGGACTTAGGACAACACTATCTTGTCACTGAGTTAAAGAAGGTCAGGGGCTAACGGTTCACTTGGTTAATGGCTAAGATTTACAAAGCTACTCAAAGTTTCTTCAGTAAAGAGTAATTCACTTTTATTTTTACTTTGCTTTTAATTTTATCTTATTCTTACTTTACCCTATTCCACTCTAACATGCTTTTGACGTAAAGCATTTCCTTTACATCATCCCACTGGAGCCAAAGGGATTTCTTTTCTGTTGGTTTTGCAACCAATTTGACAAAGGAGAATGAAATCATTACCTACCCTGGATATTTCCTGCAACATACGCTCTGGTTGTCAATCATTAGGCTCCACAATGAACTATACTCTCCAAAGCAATGTCCTAGTATAACTGCAACATACCTTCTATCTTGAGCATTAATAAACTCACTGCATGATCTGATACCACTACAATTTTATTTACATATTTATGACATCTTTGTACTTTCAGAACTTTTCAACAGGCTATTGATTCCCCTACAAAGAATTAATTACCCAAAATTTATAAACAAGCAGCTGTATAAACAAGCAGCTGTATTTGTTATTTTGTCAATAAATTATATTATATCACAGAATCACAGAATCACAGAATCACAGAACGTTAGGGATTGGAAGGGACCTCAAAAGATCATCTAGTCCAATCCCCCTGCCGGAGCAGGAACGCCTAGATGAGGTTGCACAGGAAGGCGTCCAGGCGGGTTTTGAATGTCTCCAGAGAAGGAGACTCCACAACCTCTCTGGGCAGCCTGTTCCAGTGCTCTGTCACCCTCACTGAGAAGAAGTTTCTTCTCAAATTTAAGTGGAACCTCCTGTGTTCCAGCTTGTGCCCATTACCTCTTGTCCTATCATTGTTTGTCAATATATATATATATCGATTTAATTTTGAAATTGCAATTAACTTTTTATAATTGGCACATACTGTAAGTTTCAGTCCAACATAATTTGATAGAACATTATTTCATTAGGACTTTAATTATAATATCTTGGTGTAACCTCAATAAGTCTCTTTTGCAAATAAAGGACAGCATTTCAAAGTGTTTGATATATTTTCAGCATCACAGTTTCAGTACTTATACTGAGGTAACCATGTTCCTACTTGGGCTGAGCCAATAGAATTGTTTAAAAAAGGAAAAAAAGGATCCTTTGTTTGATATAATCAGTCTTCCAGGATCTTTACCTAAGCAAAATAACTGAAAAAACCAAATTATATGGAATATGCTATTGAACTCCATGTTATATTGCTAAAGAAAGTAATCTGAGGATTGGTCTGTTGAGAGTACCTGCCAAATGGAAGTGGCAGGCTGAGGCACAGCATGTTCCTACTCAGAAAAGGGAGTAATCATGTATTCCATTTTGCTTCCATTTTTTAAAATTAATTTTTGCAGAATGCCTGTGCCCATGGTATCTTAACAATGGTAAATCAAGCTGATTTCTTGCTGCAGCCCAGTCACAGTCTCTGCTCTGCATAGTCTGAGTTATGTCTTGATAAGGAAGCAAACATCCTCTGTGAAATTCATGCAGGGACTATGCAAATGTACGGATGGCTATCCTCTCTCTAAGTGTATTTCTAGCCTGGAACTGAAATGTCTTCCTAGTTCCATAAAACTGTTCATGGGGCTATTTTCTCCCTGAAAATAGAAATAGTGTTGCAACGGCAGAAATATGTACCACATCTGAGGGGCAATTGAAGATGGAAGTTGTTACTGTGGAACATCATGCTAAATTCTCACTTAAGAATTTCAGTTCTTTGTTATCACAGAATCACAGAACGTTAGGGA
>NW_010174089.1:0-250 GCF_000695765.1 Mesitornis unicolor
AGACAGTGTCAAAGGCCTTACTAAATCCAGGCAGACAACATCCACAGCCTTGGCCTTGTCCACCAAGCAGGTAACCTTGTCGTAAAAGGAGATCAGATTAGTCAAGCAGGACCTGCCCTTCCTGAACCCATGCTGACTGGGCCTGATCGCTTGGTTGTCATGCATGTGCCGTGTGATGGCACTCAGGATGATTTGCTCCATCACCTTCCCTGGCACCGAGGTCAGACTGACAGGTCTGTCGTTCCCCAGG
>NW_010174089.1:495-7048 GCF_000695765.1 Mesitornis unicolor
TTTATAGAAACCCTTTTTATTGTCTTTAACAACACTAGCTAGATTAAGTTCCAGCTGCGCTTTAGCCCTTCTAATTTTCTCCCTGCACAGCCTTGCAGTAGCCCTGTAGTCCTCCTGAGACGCCTGCCCCTTCTTCCAAAGTTCATAAACTCTTCTTTTTCCTGAGCTCTAGCCAGAGCTCTCTGTTCAGCCAGGCTGGTCTTCTTCCCCGCTGACTCATTTTCCGACACATGAGGTTGGCCTGTTCCTGCACCTTTTAGAGTTCCTTCTTGAAGAGTGTCCAGCCTTCCTGGACTCCTTTGCCTTTCAGAACTGCCTCCCATGGGATTCTGCCAACCAATTCCCTAAACAGGCCAAAGTCTGCCCACCAGAAGTCCAAAGTGGCAGTTCTGCTAGGCCCCCTTCTTGCTTCTCCAAGGACTGAAAATTGTATCATTTCATGATCGCTATGCCCAAGACAGCCTCCAACCATTACATCCCCCACAAGACCTTCTCTATTAGCAAACAGCAGGTCCAGCAGGGCACCTTCCCTTGTCGGTTCCTTCACCAGCTGTGTCAGGAAGTTATCTTTCACAGACTCCAGGAACCTCCAGGACTGTTCCCTCTCTGCTGTGTTATATTTCTAGCAGATATCCACAATTACAAGAGGCAGCAATCGCGAAGCTTCTCCCAGCTGCCCATGGAATATTTTGTCTATCTCTTCATCCGGGTTAGGTGGGCTATAGCAAACTCCCACCATGATATCTGGTTTGTTGCCCTTGATTCTCACCCATAGGCACTCAACCCTATTGTCACTATCACTAATCTCTGCATAGCATTCCCTAGTCATACAGGGAAGATATTCCCATTCTCTAGTCATAGCATTCCCTAACATACATTGCCACCCCACCACCTTTCCTTCCTTGCCTATCCCTTCTGAAAAGCTTACACCCATCAGTGGCAGCACTCCAGTTGTGTGATTCATTCCACCATGTTTCCGTGATAGCTACTACATCATAGTTATTCTGTTTCACAATCTGATGCACAATAGCTTCTAGTTCCTCCTGTTGTCCTGGTTTCAGCTGGGACAGTTAATTTTCTTCCTAGTAGCTGCTATAATACTGTGTTTTGGATTTAGGATGAGAATAATGTTGATAGCACACAGACGTTTTAAGTGTTGCTGAGCAGTGCTTATGAGAAGTCAAGGATTCTGTAGCATCTCATATTGCCCTACCAGTGCGCAGACTGGGGTTGTGTCGTGGTTTGTACCTGGTGGGCAATTAAGCACCACGATGCCCACAAAAGGGGGCTAGACAAAATAAGGATTGGGAGGGCTTTTTCTCATCACTTACAGTCATAGGCAAAAGACAGAGTCATCACAGGGAGAAAAACCAAAACCATTTTAATTTGTTACCAATAACATCAGAGTACAACAGTGAGAGATACAACCAGATCTTAAAGTCAAACACCTTCTCCCCACCCCTCTCTTCTCCCTGGGCTCAGCTTTGTTTCCGGTTTCTTCACCTCCCCTGCTTACTCAGTGGTGCAGGGGAATGGGAATGGGGGCTGCAGTCAGTTCATTCCATGCAGTCTCTGTTGCTCCTTCGTCTTCAAGGGTAGGGGAGGACTCCTCCCACTCTTCCTTTGCTTCCACATGGCACCCTTCCCACAGGAGAAAAGTCCTCCACTAAAGTCCAATGCGGGTCTGCCCACAGCTGCAGTTTCCTCACACACAAACTGCTTCAGCCTAAGTCCACAAAGCTCCAATCTGTGTCTGCCCACGGCCGCAGTTCCCTCACACACAAACTGCTCCAGCACACACTGCCCAGAGACACGGGCAGCCACCTGCTAATGTGGCCCTGCCCCCCTGCACTGATGAACCTCCATGGGTTGCAGGTGGGTCGACCTGCGCTCTCACCACAGGTTGCAGGGGGAACCCTGGCTCCACGCGCCTTCTCCCCCTCTCCTTTCATCCTTCACCTACTTTAGTGTTTTTGCACAGTTGTTCTCCTCACTTCCCACCCCTTTCTCTGCTGCAAGCACCTTCTGATGGTTTTGAAGAGTTCTCAGCTCTCTCTTTTGGGGTGGAGCTGCAGCAAGGCTTTAGCATAAGTTGGGGCTGGGCCGGGCAGGGGCCAGGGCTGCATGACTTGCACTGCGGGCCGTGCTGGTATGGGCCAGGGCAAGAGAGGGCAAGCTGTGTGTTGCATCCCTCAACCCCCTTAAATACATTAATTCACAGGGGCATTGATTGGCTTGGCCCTTGTCAGAGGTGGATCTGACATTTTAGATCTGACGGAGCTTCTGGTAGCGTCTTACAGGGCTATCTCCATAGCCTTCCCCTGCTACCAAAAAAAACCCAAGACTTCTCACACAAAACCCAATACAGTTAAGGAAAAGAGACATCAGAGGAAGGAGGCAGTAAGTGTGTTTGGGGCTGTACTGAGGGAAGGGTTTGGAGTAAGTCAACAGAGAGGCTAGGGAAGAGCCTAGGCAGGTGGGTGGAATCAAAGTGAACATGATGTCTGTTGGCATGAATTCAGGGACTGCCCTTGGGTGGGTCTTGGGCTTGGGTTCTCGGTGGTACCAGTGTAAATGAGGGGCATGATCAGGTGTAGGGGTCCCTCTGTAGAGGCACCCAGCTCAAGCTAGCATCTGAGAACTGATCAAAAAGCAACTGGAAACCTTCACTCAGACCTGGCATTAACCAGTGGGGACCTAGGGTTGGACCCTGTTATGGTGGCCTGTATGCGTAAACCCATAACACTGGTGGAGGTGCCTTCCGAACACCGCTTGATGTTATACGCAAAGCTTTGGGCCCTTTGGGATTCAAATGGCTCCCATCTTCTTGGGAGGGTTCATGGTGCGGCCCTGAGGTTTAGATCAACCTCCTCCAGCTCTAGGATGGAGACCTGATGTAGAGAGTCATGGCAGAAGGTGTGTAAAAGGCTTTCCTCCTACATGACTGCTGGTGTTGAGTGGGGCTCACCACCGTGCTCCAAGCATCATTCCATCCTGGCTCTGCCTCGATGCCTCCCCATGCAGCTTGCCTCTGGACACAGCTGAAAAATCCTAGGGAAGGGCATGGCAATGTCCTGTATGGGCTGATAGCAAGCCAGGAGGAAGCTTATCCGGATAAATACAAAAGAAACAGGAACTTCACAATAACCCCAGAGCTGGGAGAGCTGGCAGCAAAGGTAACAGAGAGGCCTGAGGTGCTCTGACAGCCCCTACCTGTGCTGGCTGTCTGCCTGGGCAAGCTCCACCAACACCCTGTACCTGTATGTGTCATCCAAGTCCTTGCAGCCCATCTGCCACCCTGCTGGGATCAGCATGGCAAACAGCAGCTCAGAGAGGGACAGCCTCCAGGTGATCTGCATTTGTCTTTCTGGAGAAGTCAGAAGTCGAGAGAGAAATCTCAAGGGCTGCAGTTGCCATTGATTGCCCCAGCTCATGCAGACACCCTGGCAGCATGGCATGGGACAGGTTCAACTTCCTTGCCAGGTGTCTTGGCAGCATTTACATGGGGGCCTGTGAGAATCGCATCTTCACAATTGCCTATCAGCACGCCTACCATTGCTTAGGCACAGGTGCACAGCCGAAGAATGAGTTTGTATCATCTGAAGGTAGAATTTATTTCTAGAATTTATTGCAATAAGCTTTACCAGCATCTGCTGCAGATCCTGAAGTGAGTAAAAAATGTTACTTATTTGGACATTTCTGTCCCATGCTAGGACTTAGTCTGGCTAACAAGGATTTATGAAAGCACCAAAGGGATGGGGCCCATGCCAAAGTGAGACCACCCTGAAGCGCCCTGATTTTTTCCAGGAAATTTTGAAGACAATCAGCACTACCGCGTAATGTCTATTTTCTCAGTGTTTTGAACCTCCCTTGTATTTTGGCAACTTATGCTTTTAAATATACCCAAATGCTGCTTATGCCTTTTGGCTCAGCAGGATGCGGCCTTTACACCCCATTTCTCAATTTTGGATAGCTTTTGCTCCAAACAGAGCTGGTTTCTCCCCATCCACTAAATTTTCCAAGCGGGAAGAGTCTTGCGGTGTGTGCCTTTAAGTAACGGCCCCACAGCAGATTCCATTGCCACCAATGGTCACTTCTTGTGTCTCTGCAGTTGGTGCCACTGACCTCCTCTTGCTGAGGGCTGTTCTGGAGGCCACATGACTAATCTGAAGGTTTAACTATCCCCAAAAACCGTTGACCAGCATGAAGATGAGCGAGAACAGTGGCTGCAGAAGGACACTGCCAGAAAAGTCACAGGTAGCACAGCTGGGGCTGTGCCGAAGAGTGGAGTTCCCCCTCCCCAAACAGTGGGAAAACTCTCCCTGAAATCCCATTGGCATTTCCCCAGATGGCGGGGGGATTGGCAGAGGCAGATGCTTTGCCCCACCCAGGGAGGGCTTCCAGGGACTAGTTTAGAGTTGCTGGTCGGAGTACAGAGGCCGAAGGATTTCTAGGACTGTCAGCCATGGGGCATTTGAAAGCTGCAGCTCCCAGGTCGCCCCTTTTATTGCCACTCAGATACCTGCGTAATGTGTTCCAGGATGCGATTTTATTTAAATTGCAGTTTTATTTAAATTGCACTTTAAAGAGATTTTATTAAGCTGTTCCATCCCCTGCTTTTTTTGAGGTTGTGGTTTGAGGGTTGTTTTTGCAAATCTGGAGGGGAGCAGGGTGCGTTGCTAAGAAAGGACGGAGGGTGGCAGAGGCTGTCACCACAGAGAGGACGGGAGAGCGTCAGGTGCGTGATAATCCAGCTGCTGGATAATGTGGGGGAGTCCCGGAAGCTGGCGGGGAGGTAGCAGCAAGTTGGCTTTGAAATTAGTACTCAGGGATTAGAAAACTTGTTGCCAGACAGGAGCATTTACTCCTCTTGCTCGTCAAATTAAGCAGCGACCAGGAGGCGTGCTTTTTCCCAAGCTTCGCTGCCACACAGCAACACATGATGCTACTCAGCTGAAGCAGGGATTTGAGGGATAAAAAGCAGATTTCACACTAGTGTTTGCAGCTTAAAGCATGTTCTTCTTTATTAAAGTTCTTTATTCTCTATTCATAAAGTTCTTTATTTTTTAAAAACGTGTACATGGTTAATGCATCATTCTTAGTACAACAGGCAGCATATGCCAGTGCAGCATTTGAAGTTTTACTTGAAAACTACAGCTTTGGCTGTTTTGGACTGTTTCCCAGTGCACGGTGTAGCTCTGGTTTCTTGAATTTCCACCAACACCTTCCCTCTTCCCCCAGTTTTCTTGGTATTTTGCTCTTCTTCAAACTTTAGTTTCAGAAATCAGGCAACTGAGTGTGAATCTCACCATGTTTTTATTTGTTTGAACAGTTTCTGGGCTTGCAAAGACACACCTCAGCAACATGATAGTCCCAAACCTTCCCCTTTGTGCCCTTAAGAAAGGCAGAATTTGTAAAGAGATGAAAACTAAAGGGAGGTTGGGCATTGCAGAGTTTTTCTTTGCATGAGTGAACAGATTTTGGTTTACTTGGATTAGTTACTGTCCATGCAGGCAAGGAAGCAGAAACAGAACGGTGGTAATATATGTTCCTTAATATTTAAGACATGCATAGACAAAGTGCAGCCTAAAGAGGGAAAGAAGATCTCAAGTCTTTGAGTCAAGGCCTTCTTTGAGCCTCAATGGTGACTGGAGTGTGAGACATGCTTAGGTTTTTCTTTCTTTGCAAACAGCCTGGTAACCCCTTCTCTAGCCCTAGATGCAAAGGCAAAAGAGAAGCCAACAGGCAGTTTTTTATTTGCTTGTGCATTTCTCCTTCGGCTTTTAAGGCACAAATGCTCTTCATGCAGCATTGGCAGTGGTATTTCTGCAAAGGAGGACATTAGCTCTCAGCCTGCAGCTTATGCAAAGAGGAAAATTATGTTTTCCATGGAGCAAGGTAACTCAGGCCTTGGGCTGAGGACAGAGCTTTGGCCTTGCAGGTTCTTGAGGGCTTTTGTAAGTTGGTGATGGCCATATCCTGTGGCCAAGTGCCATCCAGTGAGTCTTGCGCATATCAAGTTTGGAGACTGTAAATTGCTGTGCTCAAAAGTGCAGTTCTGGGTATTTTTCACCTGTTTAGAAATTTTTTTTTTAAAGGAAGGAATCACAAGAACAAAGCAGGAGTGGGTTTTCTCTGATCTGAAACACTCAGCCCTCTTCCCCTGTAGTAAATACTTCCAGGCTCACATTGTATGCAATACAGGTGATGTTAGGGGCTGGTCTATTTTAGTCTGGGAAGAAAAACCTCCTACAGGTCCGTGGTTTAAGGGCCATGTCTGGAGGAGGAGGCATGCAGAGGCGTAATGCTCATGGATTCACATGTACACAGGGATGGATGGTGGCTGGGGGGACTTAGAGGAATTTTACACATCCAGCCCCAACTTTCACCTCCTTTTCGTTGCTAAATAGAGACACAACAAAGAGATAGTGATTGCCCAGAGAAGAACCAGCAACACTGTTGTTGTTCACTATGAGAATGAGGAGCTGGAAGGTGAGTCTCTGCTGAGAGCCTGGTAGAGGGGACACAGAATCACAGAATCACAGAATGTTAG
>NW_010174090.1:0-58026 GCF_000695765.1 Mesitornis unicolor
TCATTGATGAATAGATTGAATAATACTGGCATATTAATACTTTATGCATAAATAAGACTACAACCACTATTGGAATGAAATATCCAACAGAACCAGCAGTCCAGTTTCTCTGACATTTCAAACACATTCATTTTAAAGCCTTGAAAGTCTTTTCATCATGTCTTGGAAAGGGATGAGGCAGAGGGAATCTTTGCATGTTCCTAGAAATGAGTGTCACACTTGCTATTTATTTGCTGTTTGGTCAGACTGAATCTTCAAAGGCCTTCCAGGCAAGACTTCTGAGCACTTGTTAACAGAAATGGCAAATAAGGGATGCCAGTTCTTGTTTTGCATACTTGCATAATTCTACTTGTGTGCAAGAACCTCCAGCTTTGCACACACAAATTGATGCATGCTCAGAATTTGTAGGTTTTAGAAAGAAAGCTTTTGCCTTTTGAATCTCATAAATTCATTCAGTCATAGCTTCAATACTCAAAAGGAAGTTAAATGAATGAATGGATAAATAGATGAATTTTCCATTGCTGTTACCTGTGATAGTTCACTTTCTTTAAGAATATTTAAGATTAACATCTCTTATCTTGAAATATTTTTCTACTCACTTTTGCTTTAACTGTACCTTTTAGTCAATATTTCTTCAAATTTTAG
Source organism: Mesitornis unicolor (assembly GCF_000695765.1). Lineage (NCBI taxonomy): Eukaryota > Metazoa > Chordata > Aves > Mesitornithiformes > Mesitornithidae > Mesitornis > Mesitornis unicolor. The sequence goes on from NW_010174090.1 coordinate 646, forward strand.
TAGGGCACTTTTAGAGTGAGGCAGTAGTCCTGGTATGGAAAGACGTTACAAATTAGTTCATTATTTTACAAAAGATAAACATCAAATCCCTTTCTTTATATTTGCTAATGTCACCTCTTCCTTTTCTAAAACTGGAGTGAGGCTGGTACTTCTCCTTTATTTTGGAAATTTCCTGTGTTTTCAAACTGCCTCCAGAACTGTTATTAGCAGTCCAGAGAGTTCACTTGCTCAAGATTCTAAGATGCAGGCTTACTGGGCTTATGAGGACAATAATATTTAGCATATGCTCCCTTTTTTTAAGTTTTGAGTTAGTTTGCTTTTCTAAATTCTGAAATTTTAGAGTTTTTCTTTTCTGCAGATATATTTTACACATTACTAGCTATATGTACAATGTTCCCAAAGATCTAAAGAACCCCAAAATCTAGGAAAAAAATAAAGATGGAAAACCTACTTCTATAATATATTGCAGGATCATGGTGCATTATTCTTCATCACGACTTTAATTACTTGAAAACTGTACTCATTTACTAATGCATTCCTTGTATGTAAAGTCTTTGTTGCTTCAACATGGTTACATTTTATCTTGCTTTCATTTAGCTTCAGAAAACAAAACTAAACTGGAGTTTAAAATTTATGTTCTCTTCTTCTATGAAGAAAAGTTCTTATCAGAACATAGGAATTTATAGGCACTTACCTTCGTTAATTTTTGAAAGACATTTTTATGCCTACACGGGGACATACACTTTACATCTCTGAACTTTCTGAATGCCTTCTTTCTCTCACTCTGAGTCCCACACCCTGCTGCTTCTCCTCTTAGAGTAAGGAAGGATAATCCAAGATTAACAGGTTTGGAAAACCTGGAAGATCTCAGCTCTGTTCCTTCTCTATCTCCAGCTCCCTCGTGACTTTGAGCAAATTCACTGGCCTTTCTGGCCTTGCCTATGCTGCCTGAGTTGTCCAAGCCTGCCCCAAGCCCAAACTCCCCTCTTACCCATGCTGCAGACACAGGCACCTTAATGGGCTGTCCTGTCTCTCACACAGTTTAGATAGGGAAGACCATCTTTAAGCTGCCTCTGCCACCTCCACACAGTTTTGCCTTCCTTTGTCTGTGTACTTAAGCTAGGTAACAGCCATGTCCTAACTTGCATATAAAAAAGAGCGTTGATCCTTTCAGAATTTAGGCCTCAAAGCTGTTGTGCATGCACGAAATTTCAACCACATGAAAAAGCCTCTGGAAACACAAGGAAGGTTCCAAATCTGAACAGGGATGAATATGAAAATCAACAAGTTGAATATGTTTCTAGTGCAAGTGCTCTCTGTTGGTGCTATGGAGAATATGTTGGAGCGGGTCAGAGGACCAGTGTGGTTGCTGGTAAAGCAACTATCTCACCTTCCAGAGAGGTTCCATTTACATTTTTTATTTGCCCCAGGCCCCTCCCTTTTATCTGCTTTATTTTCACTCCTCCTATCTGTCCCCTAATCTTTCCTGAATGGTCTTGACTGCCCTGTGGCTTGCTGATTTCTTTTTTCCCACACCTTGTTGTTATTTTTAACCTGCTGATCTATATAACTGCTACACAGATTGCTGCATTTGCTTTCCAGTGATGAAGTGTACTCTCTGAAGCAACAGAAGACCAAAAAGCCCAGTAAACTATGGTCATTTGAATAACAAAAAAGCCCCAATCATTGCATATACTTACATGGAAGAAAAACAGAGTACCATATCACCCTACAATAAACAAAGCTAAAAGTTGAGTAATATCCCCCTCTCAAAAAGGGCCCATTATTGAAATAAAATCCAAAGCCTTGAATGCACTGCGGGGCAGTAGAAATTTCTAATGCTAATATGAAAAATATGAAGTGTTGTAAAAGCAAAGCAGTAGGAGGCCTAGCAGGCAAAACACAAATGGTAAGATTAATAACAAAAAAGGTGCTGCAGTAACTGCAAGAAGAGCTTAAGGGACACAGATCTAAGTAGTAAATTAGTATATACAAATTTCCCTACTTAAGGGAACAAGAATTCCCTTCTCAATGCTGGATGAAAATATACCCTTTTGACTCACAGTCTTTTGTAGGGATCTGTTTTACCTTTGGAGAAATGCAAACAGGGAAATTTAAACCTAAAACATTGCTCAACCTAAAAGAATTGAGTTCTGGGTGAATGGATGGATGGATAAAGATAATGTATTATTCAGAATATTATAAACTTGATTTTTGGCTAAAGAGGAAATAAAGACTATTTTGTTGAGCTGGAATGTTGATGTATTTGCTGGAACTGTTTCTAATTTAGAAATAAATCAAGTGAAACAATTTGGCTACGGTAAATATGCTAATAACTTGTCTGCACAAGTTTGATAAAAGTCTTCTATGCTGCCAGTGTTTTAATTTAGTAACTAATGTGGCTATGATGACTGGAAAACAAGTATGTGAAATAGTTAAACAATAGGTATTGAAAACATGTTCAAGGAGGTGGCTCTTCAGACCACTTTCCTCAGGGATGCTTCCAGATGCTGTGTCACCTTGATTTAGCCAGGCTGTGTAAGAGTAAATAACAGTTTTAATAACAAAAATATTAACAGCATTTCTTGATTTCTTTCTAGGAAGCCTATGGTTTTCAGTAATTGTTTCGATGTGACTAAGAAGCAAGCCTAGCACAAAAAGCAAGCTCGGCCTGGTCTCTGGCTGGTCTGACACTTTGAGACAGGGCTACCTCTGGGACAGAGCAATTCAGGGCATTTCTTCCTTGTTGCTTGAGCTCAAATCTAGCTTAGAGTGATTTTATGTGAACTGGCGCTCAGGAAGGGTATACCTTGTTTATCTGAACCAGCCTTACCCTGGCCAGCCTGACTGCCAAAGGCAAGGTAATAGAGCTCAGAAATTCTGCCCATATCTCTGTGTGGACATTTGGGCTGTTGGCCTTTGTTGGCATTGACTCCATGACAGTAACACTGTTGTATCCATACCTGAGCTAGTTTCAGGTTAAATGTACTGCATTTAATAATTTTCACCACAGAGCAGTCAAGATATAAATATGCCCTAGGAAAAAAAAAGTCACCCGATACATTTTAATTAACTCTGTTTTACTGATAACAGTTGTAATCCACACTGCCATTTTGTTTTTACTGATACACAGAATAAGAATTATTCATGTAAAACATTGAAATCTGTAAATAGTTTCAAATCATGAATGCTTTTTAGAATTCATATATTTGTGGCGACTCCTAGGCAGCAGAGAAAAGACTGGCAAAAATAATCAAATCAATTACTCATTGTGGACTATTTCACCCACTGCTTCCAAATGTGAATCAAGTAAAAAACACATTCTCATACCAACTTGCAACAAAACAGGGTACACAGATTAACTATTTCTGCTTGCAAGCACATTTCTGTGGTAGAACATAACCACATTTAGAATAAATTTATAATATAATTTAAATTTTGACAAGTCATTTCAGTTGAAAGTCCATATCTGTGCACAAAGCACAAAACACAGATCTATCTTTAATACATCTCACTAAAGCCCTAGTTGCACTTAGACTGCAAGGTACAGTTTTGTTTGGTGACAAGCAATAGCGAAGAAGACCTGGCTGAGTTATAGATGGCAAAGCTTGTTTTCATATTTAACTTCCACTTCTTCCCTGCCTTCTTTTTCTTTTACTCTATTTATTGTAAATCATTGACTGAGGAATTTCAGTGTTAGCCTTACCTTTTAGCGTTGGCAGAGCATTTAAGCAACAGAAACTATAAAAGGCATTTTAGTGGGAGATATTGCTTTGATTGTGAGACAGGGTTTCACAGAGAACTAATGTCTTTTCTCAGTCCCAAAATCATGCTTTGATCACGCCTGTCTACTACTTCTGACACATTTTGCCTGATCTTAGCCTTCATAATCTCTCTGCTACTACACCAACACATTGTTAAGGTCTTTGAACGTGGTGTTTTCCATGCAATTCTTCTTTATCAGTTTCCACTTTCTCTCTTTTCTGTTCATATGTCTCTCACATGTTGAGATTTCTGGGATTTTATTTAATAATTCCTTCATGGTGGAAGCCATTCAGTTCTTGAATTGCTCATGTGTATGTGTGCTTCCATTTATAACTAACTACAGTAATAATTAAAGGGATAAATAAAAAGACGGACTGATGAAGTCATGTGTATTATTAAAGGGCTTAGATAGTTGGAATAACCCAGCAATACTAAAATGGCAAAGAACAAAATCAATGTATAGACTTGAAGATATCCTCTAACTATAGGGGTAAAGAGTGCTTATGAAAGAATGACTCGAACTATTGCTAACAAAGAAAATAGGCATGCTAGTACAGATCATTAACCTGCTATGGCATTTGTTGTGGTGGCTCTCACATTTTCTTTGATGTAGTCTGGTGGGCATAACATCACTTGGTAAATTTGCATCAACAGTAGGAAACAGAGTTGAGATCATCCAGAAGTAGGTTGACAGGGAATTTAGAAAACAGAAGTATATTGCTGATTTGCTTGCTTTGAATATTCTACTGAAGTAGACTGTGATGGGACTTGGCTGGCACTTTTTATTGCTCGCAGGTGTAAGATGTAAAGATGATTGTTCAAATTCATAGAAGCCTGCCTGCATGACACATACTGCAATGTCCTGGCAGTTGTCACAGTGTAATTATGTCTTGAAAAAACAGACAGATAAAATATCTACTTGAAAATGCTCTTAAAAAGAAATCATATAGCATCCCCACAATAGTAACAGAGGCATAGGCACCTAAGAAATAAAATTATATCCAGGAAACCTTACGTAAAGCATGATCAAAAACAAATAAAACATATAACTATGAAGAGCACATTCAATGCATAATATCATCTAAATGTGTCATGCTGGAGAGTTTCTGAAATAAAGAGGTTTTAAAATCTAATTTAAACTTAGCTAACTCCAAGGACCTTCCAAGGTCATAAGTAAAGCTCCAAAATGAAAACAATGAAACTCCTATGTCAAATTCAACATTGAAATATAAACTAGAATATGAACTTTTAACTTCTAATCAATGTATTTCTCCATTTCTGTTCCTTTATGATAGCTGAGGCTATTCTCTGACTCCTGTTCCCATACATCTTGACCCATTAAAAAACTGTCTTTCAGCATTGTTCATTCACTTGGAGCTGAGGACTTAAAGCTGCACTAAGTTTATATTAAGAAAATAGAATCAATCTTCAGTACTTCTGACTCCTACTTTACAAAGAGTAGGTTCTGTGACCATGCTTAAAAAATCTTCCTCAAGGTGTTCAAAGAGCCTTGCAGCTGTTATTTTTCAAAATGTAAAACAAAAAAAAGACATTTTGAATAGTCAAGCTAAAAGCACATTTATGGTATTGTGAGGACCACATCTTCTCAGCTGTGAGGATTTGCCTTAGATTTACTTTGTTGCAGTTCTTGGTTTTTTTCCTGTTTGACTTCTCAGAATACTTCATTGCTGTGAGGGCTTAGACAACAGGGAAGCTGCAGCCAGGCAGCTTTATTTACATAACGCTATATACAGCAGTAAGATCTTCAGTTTGCTTCTCATTTTGAAAGGAAATTAAAATACTTTGCTCTTTTCTCTGGACCTTCTCAGCATATCACCCTTGTTTGAGTGATCACACAGGGCTTCTTCTGCCCTGGCTTGTCTACATAGTCACAGCAAAAGGGGAAGGAATATGAGGAGCTTTCCCCTGAGGCACATGGGACAGGCAGACTTGCAGCCCAGATGCTCGAGGGAACACAAGCACTTGCACCCGTATTTCTCTGCTGGGAAGCCAGGGTGGTCTAAGGAGGAAGGGTTCAGCCACAGGCAGGATGCGGCACCCTTTGTAGCACTTCCCATGTCACTGTGCATGCGAAGTATCAGAGTACACCAGATTCATGCCTGGAAAACTCTTCTAAATACAAGTCTATGCCTTGAGGGCATGATCTAGCTCTCTGTAATTATTTCTTTATAGCTATATTATCAGCATGCAAGTTAACTTATCCTGACTGGCTGCTCTAACTCAGCCCTGAGTGGCGCTTGTGCTCTGAGTTCCTATGCCACCAGGTAAGAAGAAAATGCAAATCACGCTTTGAGAAAGAGCCAAAAGAAGATAAAATTAGACCCTTTTCCAAGAGCCTCTCTCTCATCCATGAAGTGACTGGGATACAGAGAAGTTCAGCAACTTCTGCAAAGAGAGAGAGGAGTACTTGCCTAGTGCAGTGCCGTCTCATGTGGATTGCCCCAAGCTAGCCCCGGGCAAACAATACATCTACACAGCACTGTGTGGTAGAGCTCAGAATACTAACTGTGAACCTGAAATCAGCCTTGTCAGAGCTATGCTCAGACGTTTTAGTAAAGCTAGTCTGCAAGACTAGTTAGTTAAGACACTGTGCTGTGGCTAGACTGCTCCTGCTACCAGGGCTGTCTCGCTCAGGATGGATAAGGGATGCAACTGGCTTCATTTCATGGTACAGACTCCCCCTCTCATTCCCACCTAGTTCTGATGAGGACTCAGATTCCCTGAACGCTATCCATTTATTCCAAGTGCCACCAAGACCTCTTGATGGTGATGAGAAGGCAATTAATAATCAGTGTGTCTCCCTGCTGCAGGCTTCAGAGGAGCAGAGAAATTAGCAAGCGAGCTGTAAACAGTTTAGCTCAAGTATCAGGAAGAGCCTTGTCAAGCACCAGAGATCTCCGCATGGGCTCACTTAGAGGTCAGGTGCTCTGCAGTCCATAGTGCAAAGACACATTGGGATCAAGATCATGAACCACTTGGCCTCACTCTGCACTGCTCTGTAGCCTCCAGTTGAAGTTATCAGCCTTAATGTTAGCTCACAACATACTCTTAACATCTCTGCCCCAACTTCCAATTTGTTCCCATTAAGAATCTGGGGATGTAGCAGAAAAACTTGTGGTGGATTAAGGAGATTGTGAATAAGTAACCATAAACTCACATCAGCCTGTTTCATCCCACGCTTACTGAAACATTCATTGTTCTTGGTATTTTTCTTAATGTGTAGAATATAATCAGTTTTCAGTGCTGGCTTTAACTTATTTAGTTGTGATAGGATGGGAAACATCACTAGTCTTTGAGAGCACCAGCATTCAATGGCCCCTTTTTGATCTTATTTTTTCCTTTTGATTGTCTTGTCTTTTTTTTCCATCTTGTATAAACTTGACCTAGAAAGAAATATGAACTCTTCCATAAGACAAACTCCTGACACCATCATTCACTTTTAAAAATTCTCCCTTGAAGAGTTCTAATTTTGTTGTAGAATAAGTGCAGTTTGTCCTTACAAATTACTTACAGAAAATCGATGTATTTGTTTAGGGCTAAATCTACAAAGGAGCCTAAATTCCAGCTGACTGACCATTCTGCATCTTATATTGAGCCCATCTTTCCTCTTCTGCAATACCTCAATGATTAGCAAATGCACTGAAGGTCTCTGTGACCTCTGATTGCAGTGTTAACCTGTGGGCTACGGCTCACTCTGAAGCTGCAGAATGAAATGGTATCTCACAGCACCTCCTAATCAACTCTTCCACTCCTTATAGTATGATGAAATTGTGCCAAGGAGAGTCTCTGAGCCCCATTCTGCACAGCTGGAAGTCATACAGGAAAATGAAGGCCAGCTCCTACCCAGTCCAGGGGCCACTGGACCTTCAATGAGTGTTTGCCACCTTAGAGACCCTGATGCTTTTGGTGGAGCTGGGCCAGCTCTGACAGGGAAAGGGTGCAGACCTCAGTGGGGCTGCTCAGAGTAAAAGGGCCTAAAGGTACTTCCCTGCTGGCTTCCTTCTTCTACAGAGCTCAGTGTGGATCTCATCCCTGCCTTCAGTCTCCCAGACTGTTGCCTCAGCAGGGCTGAGCATGAGGAAAATCTATAGAAGCAGGCGTGTGGCTGCTGTCACACCAGTGATGGTCATGGCCAATGGCATTTAATCTTCATCTGGCAAACAACTGCAGTTCATACAACTTTCAGCTCTTTTTCTGCAGAACTGTACAGATTTTTCTTAAAGTAATTAAAAAAATAATTTTATTATTAAAACACTTTGAAAGATAATCTCCTCTTCAATTTCCTTTAATATTTTCTGGGGAATTACCATGGGTAACATAGAAAATAGGTAATTGAATTTCACTTCTATTACCATTTTGACAGCCTGAACTCTTTAACAGATTTAATTTCTCACACATGGCTTATGTTGTTTTTAAATGGAGTAATAAGTGGCATGATATTGTTTCTTGCTGTGACATCTAAGCCATTATTCAGCAATATATCTGAAGTATTTAATCTGCATTGATAGCCATTAAAATTTTCAAAGCAGAACCTCAGCAGGGATAGACTGATACAGCATCACTGGAATCAGCTGTGCTGTGCTGACTCACACAAGCTCAGGATTTAGCCTGTGGTATTGTTATCACTTTTTTTTTTTTTTTTACCTCTCACCAAATTTTAGCATAATTTTCTTATCAGTTATCTGGACCAAGGCATGGAAAAAACCCCTGTGAATTCTTTATAAACCCAGTGAGCTAGGCAAGGGGTGACGTGTCATTGTCACTTTGCGCTGCAGACAATGGCAGCAGAAGGTGTTCTGCCTCTTTCCAGCAGCGCTCAGCAACTCATACGATTTAGGCTGCAGCAGAAACCTTTGTTCGCATAGCTGTCAAGGACATATTTACAGCTAATTCTGGAGACACCAATGTTAGAATAAATCAGAGCAGGGAAAAGGGAGATAGCTCTCATGAATGCCTCTTTCCAACACAAATTTGAAGGCTAATAAGCATTACGTAATACTGCTGCTTTCAGTTCAAAATCAAGTAGTTTAATTCACCTCTGAAATTATAGACCTATATTAAAATCTTCGGCTGTGGATATAAATACTTGCTTTCTGCACAAGTTAATAGCTTTTCTGCATCCAAGGGTAGAGGAAGTTTAAGAAGGTCATAATTTCCTACTAGCTATATTAAGAGAGAGTCACTTGGAGGTGCTGTCCATCTCAAAATGAGTTGCAAAAGTTCACAGGAATCCCTTGATAATGGCATTGCCCTTTGCATTTCCATGATTCTGAATTTTAGTTCTGTTTTCCAGAAATGAAGTTTCTGGCCTATCTGTTATAAAATGGATGAGGTTAACATAGAGCAGTGCGTCTGACAGCTAAACTTAAAAAAAGCAAGCTGCTACAGCAGAAAACAGGTAAAGCCTAAAATAAAACCATAGACTTAATGACTACAAGTGTAAAGTCAGTCCTTTATACTTATGTTGTATGCTTGGGAACCACCCCACCAAAAATATTTTGGTCTCAGTTCCTGAAAATTTTGTGATAACACAATACAGGCTCCCACTTTTTGTTTACGGGGCAGACAAGTTTATTTGTACTCTATCCCAACCTCCACTAAAGTGAAATTAAGGAAGTATTATTTTTAAGCCTTTAATTATTGCAGACACAGCAGCTGCTGCAGTGGAAACTGTACTTCTGTACCCTCTACCCCTTCCTCTTGCAGCCTTCCCCACACTCCTCACAAAGACAGTAGCACTCAATGGAAACAGAAGTGAGGACCAGACTGTGATGTTCTGCTGAAGCTCTTGTAGTCCTTTCTAAACCTGGTAAAGCAGAAGACAGTAGGTAAAGAGGTATGAAAGTATTCATATGTGAACACAAGTATTCATTTTTTCCTGCCAAGACTGCTGGCTACTGAAGATAAGCCTTTCTGGCCTCAAAGGAAAGAAGAAGAAAGCCTTGGAGGTAACCAAGTCTTTAAAGCTGCCTGCTCCCTAGACAGCCCTAGCTGAACAGCTATCAGCAGTAGCAGGGCAGAACTTTGTGCAAGGTTGGATTTGTCTAGAATCCCCCTTACAGCTGCAGTAAACATCGACTGCTCAATGGCAGCCATCCTCAGGTGTGGAGAAGGAAGACAGTACTGATGATTTCCCTTACTGCCCCTTCCTTAGGCACCAGTCACTCCACACGATGTCTTTCTTCCTTCACTGAGAAAAGTCCTTGCTGATCAGCAGAGGAAGTTTATTATAAATGAGGCTGTTTCATATGCACATGTACAGAAGTTTCATAAAAGGGCGGCAGGTAGGGCTTCATCTTCTGCCAGAATCTCAGCATCGGAGCTGTTTTCCTCATAATCTGCCTCAAACTGGGAAAAACACTGTGATGGAAAGCAGTCTGTGTAGCTGCTCATGTGTGCATGCAAAATATCTCCTCTGCAGGTGTAACAAAAAATGAAGATTTATTTTTCAAAGCAGGATGTTATCTGCTGGACGAATGGCAAAGAACCTGGAAGATGGTGTGCCCTTTGACAACAGTCTTATGTGAACTGTACTCTCCAGGTTCCTTGAGAAATGTAAGTCTCCACCTACAAGAGGGAGGGACTAAAGACAGTGGATGTGAGGATAGATATAAACTGTCATATATGGACTTTCTAAAGATTGCTTTTGGATTATCATTCTTATATGATTAATTTAAACAAAGTGTTTCAGCAGAGCCACCTACTTTGTCATGTAGGCAAATACTGAGTAAAATTTACAGGCATGATTATAATTTAGTCCCTTTCTTAGGGCGTGAAAATGCTTCTTTTAAATGGTGCAGCTCAGAGCTTCTGCTATCTGCTGGAGGAATGCAGAGCACACAGAAGCAAAATATTTTAGTTTCCAATGCTTTAAAATATATAATTGTGAACACCTGAGACACAGTGATTCACCAAGGCAACTGCGTCATACAGTTGCCACGAAAAGAGCTTTGTAAGAGGACATTATGTGGAGGACACCAGAGGACACCAGAGGACATGATTCCTCCTTCACCATTGATCCACTGACTCAAAGTCTTGTTGGAAATAGGTTGAGTTGCAGTCCTTAACTTCCTTCTCCCTCCATACCAGGTGCTCTGTGGCTTCACCCAGGGTCCAAGGAGTCCCATTCCTACCCTGCACCCAGGTCAGCCCACTCACAGCAGTGCTGCGCCTTGGTGGGAAACTGGCCTTATGTCTGAAACACAGTCAGAAAGAAGAAAGAGAGGAGAGGCATAGATGTTTGTAGCAATCAGGTCTCTTTTGTGTACCACCAACCTTCTCCAGATCATTGTCCATGAAGCTGTCAGGAGGTAAATAGCATTTGAACAGGCTTTACTTTCATTTCTCAACATGTGAAGGAATATAATCCAAATGATATCCTGGATATAGCCCATCTAAATATGAATGCACCATGTTAGAAGAAGTGAACTGGTCAGGGTTATTACCCTGGTTAACATCTACTGAGATTTATCAGGCTCCTGACAGCAATTTTCATCACACAAGTAAGCACGGTATTGTTATGTCTGTGACTGAGCACTCTTGAAATTTTGATAGCTTTCAGTCAGATACTTATCTCTGGACACAAAGAGAAATTTTACAATTGTACTACTGCACAGTTGTCCCAGTTTTAAATAAATTATTTCGACTCTAGCTAAAGATGTGATGCACACTGCTTAATAGCAAGTACCTGCTGCAAGCACATTTTTGAGTGGTCTCAAATCCTTTGTGGAATTATTTTTACATACCGTGTATAAAGGTGTGTACTTGCCTTGAGGATATATTCAAGGTGAAAACTTGCTTTAAGTGACATGTTTTGCATTTTGCGTCTGTCACAAATTACTTCCTGCTCCCACTGTGCGCAGTGAGGACAAGCTCTTCTCTAAGGCTCAGTGTTTTGGGTATCTCCACCACAGTCTTCATTTTGGACATTACCCACAGCATGATTTAGTTTAATGTGAACAACTCCCTGGCAAGTCATTTTTTTTGACATAAGCCTGTTGGTATATCATAATGTTATGTTTAAGTTGCCTTCCATTAAATGCAATTCTTTGCATCTTAAATTATTCTAGACAGTTTCCTTTAACATTAACTAGGATTAACATTTACATTGTGATATACTGCAAATGACAGCTGTTGGAGAAACTTATTCCCCCAAGAACTATATTTCCTACCAGCCAGCTAACCTCAGAATTTTGGGGAATTATTATATAATGTTATTTCCAATCAAAATAAATGTGTTCAGTTTTCCTATAAGCAGTGGCATTAAATAACAGTTACACAGCTCGGTCCTGTTCCCACTAAAATTTGTGGCAAAACTCCCACGGACTTCATGGGAGCAGGATTTAGATCATGGTTGATTTACTTTAACATTTATAGAAATTATGGGTTAACCTCTAAAAGCAGGGAAAGTTTGGCCACATAAGCCTCCAAAGACCTAGATATTTAAAACATATCTGTTGCTGCTACTTATACGTCATTCTGTATAATTTCAGTCTCCCCTTCATATGCTTTCATTAATCGCACAGAAATGTTTGTGAATATAGTGAAAACAACTGGAATAATTAATGCTTATTTTTAGGGGCAATTGCAATCAGCAGGAAAGGGAAATTTACCTTCTCTCCCTTTCTCCAGACAAGGAAACAAATCTTTTGAAGGCTGGCTGCCAAATTTAAACCCAGAGAGGGGCTTTTGCGTATTTAACCACACCAGTGCACAAACTTAAAACTCCCTTATCATCCGCCTAGATCCAGAGGTGTCTAAATTACCGAGTCTCTTAAACAACATCTATCTTCCCATGCCAGAAAAACTGCTTCCAGCTGTATGATATTTGGTGTGCTGGGTTTTTTTCAGTGATTGTTGCTGGTTTCAGCTGTGCACCAAGCTTTCCCCACTCAGGACTGCCATTCTCCGCTCCAGGGAATGAGCGCTGTGAGAAGTCACTTTGCATGGAGAAACCCTGCATGAAGGAAACATGAAAGTTCTGATGCATGCTGAGAGGATGAGGAATTTCTCCATGCAATTCCTCCAAACCCTATTTAAGAAAAAGACTTCCCCCAGGAGAGTGCCTCCAGGTTAATCCTTCCAGGTCTCCACAGAAGCTTCTGGAGGACAGTGTTACTCAACAGGACCAAAAAGTATCTGGAGACTCTAACCTTTAGGACTGCATAAACTCCCGTATTTCTGCAGAAATCCCGAGAGACAACTCATCTCCACAGCATGCGTCTCTCTCTATTTTTTTCAGACTTCAAAGAAAGGGATAGTTATTTGTTGCAGGCCCAAACCAACAGTAAATATCAATATTTCTTGCCTGACTCAGCCATTCTACTTAGTGTATTGATCTGCCCTTGTCTTCCCATTCCTATTCCTGTACGCTGAGGGAGGACGAATAAGCAGGTTCACAGCATTTATTTATGTCAGCTCACCCCAACAGTGGTCCCAGGGGCACAACAAGAATTCTTATTTCTTCCCTGTCCTTTGCAGGGGTGCAAAATGCAAGTCACAGTCTAGCCTGCCACACTCTGCTCAATGTTTATGAATAAAATATGTGAATGTAGAAGCCTGGAAATGTTATTGGAAAGGGCACATAGGGCATACGTTGCCTGCAGATCGGCACGTCACAGTACCTCCACCCGTGCTGCCAGCTGGGAAGAGCACTCAACTTCTGTCCATCACAGCTATCTCCTGCCCCACTTGGTTGCACAGTCGCAAAAGAAATGCAATCTCATATCTCATCATGCAGATCTCTCACAGAAATAATGTTAGGAAAAGCATAAGAACAACAACAAAAAAAAGATTTTTTTTTCTTTAGATTCGGTTAATAGTATTACTTTTCAGTCTTAGAATCTGAATTCTTTGCTGCTACTAAGCAAACTGTATTACATTTTTTAAAATGTCAGACATCCCTTCTGTATCCAGACCGATAAAGAATAATACTAATACTTTTCCTGTAACAGTAGAAGAAATACCTGAGGCAATAAAATACCATGAAAGGATGCTTTCCTCACCATATTTTATAAAATCTTGAAGGCTTAGTGGATTCCAGTTCTTTTTCAAGAGATATTTAGAGAAAATGAGGAAAAGGGCCATTTCTGTTATTTTCAGGTGCAGCTTTTTCTTACAACACTAAGAATCTTTCACAGTACACCAGACAGAGTTCTTGCCCTTAAAAAATGCAGTGGCTTTTTAACTAAACAATGTTACCCATCTGGTGAAGAAAATTCACTGCAGAAATTGTACTCTGTCATGAAAAGCAAAATTAGGGACAACAATTTTCCCTTTTAACAATGTTTTGTGCTAGTTCTTTTCTACAACTATTAGAAGTCAACACAAGGGAAGGATCATAAAACAGACATGAAAGAATAATAAAACACTGTCCATTATAATCACATATATTGTAACAATTCAAAACTCAGACAATAAAAAAGCCCTTCTACAGGAAGAAACAAAGAAAGAAACATAAAACCAACAAAAAGACCAACTCAAAACATTTAAAATGAATATGTTTGGTTTTCTTTAATTTTATAGTCAAAAGCTATGTCCTTTTTATTTACTGTTCCATAATATCCTAACATTAGTGCAAAATGTACCAGGACTCTTACAACAAGAATTAGCTGTACTTTCATAGGGTCATTCAGATTTTGCAGAACACCAGTTCCACATGATACCAATGTGACTATAACCGGTTTTAGACATCACTAGGGATTTACCTTTGGGATCTTCTTCATTTTAAATGGTAAGAAAGAAACCTAGGAGTTTTTAAAAATGTCAACTACTGCTATAGGTTTTGAGATTTGTCATAACATGCAAGTACGATAACTAACAGGGGAGCCAGAATTAGCCATGATTCTCCAAAATACATAATTTTCTTTAATTTAAGATGAAGGAATTAATTTAGAAAGAAGAGGTGAGGAACCAAGATTTCCCACTGTTCTCAATTATTGAAGGATCTTGAATGTCAGTGGAAACAGGTACATTTAAATTGTTGAATCTTTAGCACTATTTTTTCTTTTTTAAAGACAAAAAAACATTTCTACTTCAACTGAGTATAAAATGATTCTAAGCTTTTTCTGAGTCACAAAATAACCTGAAACAGAGGTCCAAGAGTTTTTTCCTTAGTCTCAACATGCAGACTTGTGCAATCCACATTTTAACAGCATTTATTAGACTTCAGTTAATGTTTCTGTGGGTAATAATAAGTTAGTGTACTTATTCATCAATTTACATTATCTTCTACACACACCATCAAAAAAACTAAACTAGCAACTAACTCCTCCATGTTCGCAATGGTATCTGGTAATTGACATCTCCCACCATGGGAGCTCAGTCTTTAGTGGGCCTTCTGAGAATTACATCATCAAAAAAATAATTATTTCTATAAAATTCAGGTAATAGGTATACCACATTCTAGTGTTAAAAAAAAAAAAAAGAAAAAAAGGAAAGCAGCATTGATCCTAGATTTTCTATTTTCCGGAAACTTCCCCCGTAAACTTACTCAGAAATTGCATTAAGATATTTTCCTGTAGGGTCACAGGTTTTTGGAGCTGCAAACAGCCTGTGGGAAGGTGGTCCAAACAGGACCTTACACAGGACAATCTCACTATTCTTGCACTTAAAATGCTTCCTAGTCCTTCACTCCAGTCTGCATTAATGCAGGTGAAATGACCAGAATGAGCTTTGATCAAACAGGGGAAGTCCCAAAGCCAGCATCAATCAGCTCAGCTCTACTGAAGTCAATGAGGCAGTTTATCCTGGCTGAGGTACTGGCCCCTAATCTCTACAAAAGAATTCATCTGCACATTTGGTACAATAAAACCCAACAAAGCTGTGAAATTTCCATTTCCAAGTTGGATAGGTCTGAGGAGGATGGTGATAGATGGAAGCAGCCCTGATCTCACTGCCAGCAGGGGAAGAAAGGATCCCCTCTGGGCATTATCACATGAAAGGCAGCACCTGATGCCCTGGGAAGCATTAATTAATTAAGTACATTAATCTGAAGTGTAGTGGCTCTTTTTTCCCTCTGCTAGAGCCAGATCTTTATGTTTGCAAACAAGCCTGTAGCCCAGTGCCAACTATTGGCTCTGCTATCCACTGAAAACAAGCTTTCATGTATTTATTTATGTAGTGTCTGCAGTGCATTATAGTCAGTATGGATTACCTCGACTTGATATCAACTAGAAATTTCTGTTAACCAAAAGTTCTTAACCTGCATGTCATTCCTTGAGCTAATGAGAAATGTTAACTTCCATAAAGGTGCCTCTCATCTCACTTTCCTGCATCCTCTGCTTATAGGCATATCTTGGGAGTTCTTGTATTTCACATTTCTAATACAACTTTTACAAATATGAAAGTGCATCTGATCCTGACTCTAGAAGATACCATCAGTTACAGGCCTTCTTTGCCTGTTAATACTGTTTTTGTTCAGGTTTTGTTTCTTTATTTTCATTACTTTGCTTCTTATATTTCTTCCTCTTTCCATTTTTTAAGCATGGGTCAAAAAAGAGAGTGTTAACAACATTTCCCCATTGCTGGTTTTGCTCATAGAGGTACTAAGGAACAAAAAACTTGGCAAAAAATGTTTCTCATTTACACCAGCCTTAATTTAAAACCATACATGTATTTCACATTGTGCCAGTGTAAATGACTACATAGGTGCAGAGAAATACAAAGTCTGCCCTAAAAACAGGTATGTTCAGGTCATCCATGAGCACTTGTTACCCAGGAGACCAGTTTAGGCAGTGAGATTAGAGGAAATGACTGCAAGGGAAGTCTCACCTTGAGTTAATGAACCAACACACAACAGATTTAAAAGGTGACAATTGCAGAGGAATAGGTGACTATACATGGGTCCAATTGTGCATATAACTAAACGGACAGAAATACATGTAAAATGGTCTTAGTTTTTCAAACCTTGGGATAATACATGTGGGATTAACCTCAAATAGTTTACGTCCTCTAGGACAGACTCTAAAGGGTTGAGTTTTTTTAAATTTCTTTTCCAGTAAAGCCACCCTTGTATAGCTTGTCACAACAGTCCCATTGCATTGATTACATTGTGATAGACACAGCTGGATCACAGGAGATAAAAGGATTAAAAGCATGTTGGAAATGGAAAGGAAAAAGTAATTAGGACTACAATCCTAAGGGAAAAGGTGACTGGGAGTGAAAGCAGAACATGGCTGTGTTTGTTTGTGCTTGAGAGATGTTATGGAGGTGGTGAGCTGAGAAGTTTCCTGGGAGAAGGTGGGTAGCGATGACTGAGACAGGCCCCTTCATCGAGGCAGGACTGGGTGCAGCAGTGTTTTCTGTGGATCCCTCCACCCATACCCAGCTGTGGGACTGTCCTGCTTTACTGGTATGGAGTTTTAGAAGCAGCTTTCTATTCAGGAAAGCTGCATTACTAAAAAGAGTTCAGCACTCATTTTCATGGAAACAAAGTGATAAGACACTTTGTTTTACTTTTTGGCCAGCACTGGTACATGATGATCAAGGTCTTGAGTTAAACAGGTGCAGAGTCTGGGCGAAATGGAAACTCCAAGCTGGCCAACAAAAATTATTCAATACCATAAACGTCATGCCCACCATAAACTTGGGAGTGTGCTGGGGATGGTTCTTTTTCTTTGATGGTGGGTCTTGTCCAAGAACTATACTTGAGGCCTACTCCCCCACTGTATCGAGTATAACCCTGTGTATTTTATATTAGTACTATCATTGAAAGTGTTTTTATTAGTAGTATTTTATTGAATCTGTTTTTATTTTAACCTGCGGGTCTCCTTTCCTTTTCCTGATTCCCCTCTCAGGAGGGGAGGAGTCACTGGGTGACAGAACAACTGTGAAAACCCTGATGGGGCAGGCAGGATTATCACAGGGAGGACAGGCAATGGCTGGTGGTTTGGCTGCTGGGGGATGCCTGCTCAAGGCAAACCACAACCTGTCCAGGACCACATAGGCAGGTGGCATCTTGCTCCTTCACCAGTTTGACCTGTTTTGCTCAGATAATTTGCTACTTTGCCCCTCAGCTCAAGTAATGACTGGTAAATAAGTCCTTCCTCTTCATGTTCCAGTTGAGAGGGTCTGTATTTTCTCATCTCTTTTATACTGATGATTTTATCATTTTGGGAATATCTCTATCCTCAGAGACCATCTAGAAATTCTTTAAAGAATTTCTCTTTCTCTTTCTTGAATGCTTTCCCTTCGATGTACTTCGCTGTTCTTCACTTTTACCTTCTTTCTCTTTATTTACCCTGCATACCATATCAGTATTTCAGCTCATTTTCTTGTTCTTTGATCTCTCGTGCTTATTCTCACAATAAATGTCATTTCCAAGAACCATGATTTTGGGGTCTTGACTCTCCTATCTCTTTTTTAAAATGTCCAGAATTGCAATACTTCTCCTTTCCCTTTTCAACTCTCTTTGCTTTTCACTTGATTTGACTGTTCCTTTTCTCTTATTCTTTTCTTGCCCTAACAATCCCTTATCATATCTCTGCTCCTCATGTCACTTTATTTTTGCATTTCTGCTGAACTAAACCAGGGGATAAATCCAAAGTTGCCCTCCGCCTCACCCTTCAAATCCTTCTTGACATGCTTTACTTTTGATGCCTTTTCATACAATTATGCAGTCCTACCCTGTGTCTTTTACTGACACTAGCAATTCTTGTTTTCACAAGCTTTGCTTTACCCTCTTTCACCTCCATTCTCTGTTCTTTCTTCAGATTTTGCCTTCATGAATGAGTTACCAAAGCCAGGAGTTCTAATATCAACTTTGAACATCTTTATTCTTGTATCACCTCTTAAATTATTTTAATCAACTAGTTGTGATGTGAAAAATATTTTCGATTGTTATTTAAATATAATTCAAATAAAAGCATCTTGTGAATTAACTTCTAACAGGTGTATTACGCTTATGGAATCTGATATAAAATGAAATGGTATCTTTATATAGCCTTTCATTTTATTATGAAGAAGGTGCTTCAGTCATTCAGGTTCACAGGATTATGAATTGACAATCAACACTGAGAAGAAGGGCATTTGTTCTACTTTGGGCTTTTTCAAGCAAAGCTTTAAAGATTCCCCTGGGGTTGTCAGACTTGAGACTGACTGAAAAGTTAACATTTATTTTACTTGTCCCTAAGCCCTAGTGGAAGTCACAGACTCTTCATATCTGTCCCTATTTCACTTGATTTACAACATATTGTTAGAGGAACCTGCTGTCTGGAGCCTGGCAGTAAAGGTGGTTGTTCACCCTGCCCAGGCAGTGTCACCATGACCTGGCACTGGCAGCCCAAGTGTGGTGGTGGCTCTTCCTGAAACACAGGCTCTTCTCACACCCATCCAAGAGGCAGTTATGCATTTTAATCACAGCTAACAACTTCAAAGGGGCAACCCCAACCTTGCAGTATCCTGCAGCCTATTTTCCTGGAAAACCCAGGTAAATCCGTTGTTCCAGTTATACCTGTAATAAATCAGAGGGGGATCTTCTAAATTTCAGTCTAGGCTGCCACTCCCTGGGGCTTTTGCTAAGGCAGAAATGCTTGAACTTCACCTAGCCCCATCCATCCTGCCCAGTTCATCCTCCTTTGTCCCAGGTTAAATCCCACAGGAGTAGATCTGTGTGGCACAACCCCAGGCAGGAGATGGTTTGGGAATCCCCGGTCAGGATGAACTTGCCCACCAGACCTCAGGGCCAGAGCCTCCAGGTACCTACAGGGTTGCATGGAGACTGAAGAAGAGTCTGACGGTACTTAGAGTTTGTCCTTAGGAACCTAAGTTGGCTTGTAGTTACAGGCATGCTGCATGTGGAATATTTCACAAAAATTTTCCAGGTTACTAAAGGATACTTGACAAAGCATAACTTCAGTAACTTCAGCTATGGACTGATATCCACAGCGAGACTCTCAAAATGAAACATTTCTGGCATGGTCATTAACACTGTTAAATAGGGTTTTGAGAACAATTAACATTCTGCAGTGTTCCCATAAGACAAACCATTTACTTTCCATTTAATGAGTGCCCGTTCTCATCCACTAATGCTGCTGACTGTTTATTTCCAAGCAGTTGTGAACACCCACCTAAAATCTGAGGACACTGTTGGCTTCAGAAAGCAATGTTTCTGAGAGAAATTAGTTGTATTTTTTTCCTCTGATCTACCTTGCTTAAAAGAAAATAAATGCTGAAAGTGTTTTATTACTGTAAATAAAGCTCTGGAAAATTAACACTGATGCTGAACTTTTCCATCCCCTTAAAGTTTAGATTTTCAGCCACAAGAGATAGTACCTATTTTCAAGATAACGATGCAGGCTGAGAATTTTTGTTACAGCAGATTCTCTGAGGTAACTCCTCCTGAGAATAATGCACACATTGGGAAAGAGGACAGACAGATTAATTTTTCTGTATTTATCAAATAATTGAGTGTTTTCTAAGTATTTTGAAAAGTCAAGTAGTTATATGGTTGGATTTTGCTATTCATTGACTTTGGGATTAAGTGTTCTCTCATATACAGTATTGCTCAGGTTCTTATGGCTTTTGTATAGTCTGTATTGATTTGCTGTATATTTAATCAAAATTTCTCATGCCACAAGTTTTTGCTGCCTGATACTTTCAACAAGGAGCAGACTCACTGCAAACCTACGTCTCCTTACAATGCAGTCCTCCCTTCCGCTGGCAATAGTAATGTTATAAAATAACAGTGATTAGTCTCTGTCACTGAAAAGCACTTAACCCATTTTTGCCGATCCAGCCTCAGTTTCCATGGAAATGGAAGGCAGTAACACAGAAGACAGAACTTTTTTCGCTTTTGTTGGATTTCAGCTGCTTTCCAACTTCATTCACAAAGCCCCCTTTCCTCCACAGGTTTTTTTCTTAAACCTATAGGTTTTAGGATTCAGGAAGATTCAGCCATTTGAGGTTTTCATGTTGCTGTGACCGGTTTTAAAGAAAATTTGTGGCCAGCGAAATTTGACAGGATGATAGACTTGGAGTCCTGGGTTAATTCACAAAGTGGTCTGAAGTCAGTTTCTCAAAGATAAAATGAAGACTTAGTGGAGCCTGTTGGTGCTGTAATTTAGCAGGAGTGGACAGATACAAGCTATTACCTAGATTGTCGCTTTTATAATATTAAGATACAAGTGTAGAGATGACTAGAAGCACATAGAGTCAAATTAGGTTTGAGTTACTAGGGTTACTATGTCCCTAGAAGGAGTTTTTTGGCCTTTCTGAGAAAATAGAGATACTTCTTTAAAGCCATGTGAAATATATTAATATTTCGTCTGACTGCATTAAGGACTGTTGAAAGGGTATCTATCAACTATATTGCCTTGACTTTAGGCGAGATCCAGAATACATGTGTTAAAATTTTAGAAATTAAATATATCAAATCAGATTAGTTGTCTGTCTGTATAGGTAAGGACTTTTAAAGGTCACAAAGGTGAACCAGTCACAAAGCATTATTTAGCTCACAGTAACGCTAAGTGATAGATTCCAAGAATGAAGACGCTGAGTTTCTTTTCCATGTAAAACTTGTCCATGAATAACATTGTGACTTTTTCATAATTTCTTTTTCTTACCAGTAGTTTTGTGACAAAAGCGGTTGGGGATAAATTAGATACCCAAAGTAACCGACTCACAACAATTTCTGTTCAAAGGCTGACTGATCATATAAATCCCTAACAGAATAGGCTGACATATTACCCAGACAATGAGACAGGTCTCTCTAAAACTAAGGAGACTGGTTACTTCATGGGCTTTTGATTCTTTTCTAATTTGGAAATACGTAAGAGAAATAACAGAACATCAACAGAGCTGGATAAGGAAGTTCAGAAAATCCATTTTAAAATGTTATTTTTTCAACTACATATTTTTAAAAAGCATTGTAGCTTGCTGAAGCCAAGAAGATTGGTAACTTTTATCATTACCTCTCTTATTATCTGCATTATGTAGTATATGATAATACTCACTGTGGACTAGGGTTCCTCTGGGACAGGCATAGCACAACTGCATGGCTGTTCCTGCCTTGAAAAGCTGATGACTCTGATTTCAGTGAGCATCACCTCAGTGCTCAGGTACCGTGTTTCATCTGTTATTATTGTAAAGTTGCTTTTTTTTCATCCCTGACAGAGGAAAATAAAGCCACACAGTCAATATACATATGCATTTTTTTTTACAACTCCAAACAATAATTTATTTTCATATCCGTTCATGTTCCTCCATAAACAGCACATTGAGACACTTTATCTTCATTTCACTGTACCTAAAGAAAAAAGTTGTATTAAAAGGTCTGCTCAGGCTCCCCCTGCTCACTGGGAGTGGCTGCTGTATGTGCAGCAGCACCGGCAGCCCAGAACTGCAGCAGTGCCCAAAACACTGTTCATGCTTCACCATCTGACTTCAGGCTACAGGGACCTATCTGCAAGGGTAGCATAACCTCTTCACAAGTGACACAGTTTAAAAATACCTCAGGTTTTTCCTTTATTATCATAATGGAGACTTCTAGAAAGCACAGCTCTAGACTTGCCAGTCCCATTCCTTTCACCCCACTGATTTCTGCAGTTTGATGTGGGTCACAGTGCTGCTCAGGTGCCACCAACAGCAGCGGAGCAGAAGTCTCACCCTCCCAGAAGCAACCCTTGGCTTGGAGCAGCCAAACCTTTTTGGCACTGCCAGAGATGCCACAAACCCTGGGGCAACCTAAAGCACAACACTGAGGACTGTGGCCGTTTCTCAGGCATCTCAGAAGCTCCCCAGCCTCCACAACAGGTGCCACCAAGGTTTAAGCAGCTTTTGGCATGTATTTACATCATTAGCAGCATCACTTCGATAGCAGAGTCATTCTCACGATGCTGCCTCTCACACCCTTGTCCCTAACTATTTTAGCCATTCTACAACCACACTTCAGAAGTTAAATTGGATTTTCTGATGAACAAAATGAAATTCATCCCTCAAATTTATGTTAGGGAGAACAACTACCTGACAAGAAAATCGATGCCCAGTCTGAAGGGTTTTTTTACAATACCTGTCATCACCATGGACTTTTTATTGTGAACACCAATTAACTTCACAGAGACAAATGAACAACAGAGATACGACTTTTTGTCACCATGGGACCCATTTCAGCTAACAAGATAGCAGTGAAACCTTCAAGGTCTTTTTCCCAATTCTTTCAGCAGTCTAGATCCACAAACTCAATTTTAACGAGAGTAAAGAACTCGTCAAATATATTTATTTTCTTCCACAACAGCTAAGCAAAACACTTGGCTCACCTGAAAAGAGCCCAGAGTTTCACACTGGTGTTTTCATAAAGTGAACTATCTCTTTTCACAGCTCTTTTACATGAAGAAGGATGCCTTTAGAAAGTAATACCATGGGATCTTTAGAATAGGTGCTGTGCACCTGTATCACAGACCAAAATTTTGGGGACAGATTCTTACGGTCCTTCCCCTCCAAAGTAACACTGAAGCAATTTGCAGAAATGTAAGTCTAAAGAAGATCTTGAGAGATCACTTCATCCATATTTGCACCAAGGAAAGGTGGAGTTGTGTGGAGCTACTCAGCGAAAGGTAGTAAATATGGCACAGTGATCCCCTTCAGAAAAAAAAATGCTGTAGAGAAGTGAATATCACATTGCAACGCATTTTTAAGAGTTTCAGTGAAAGTTTTGATCTTAATAGCAGGTAAAACTTGATACTTTAAAGTTTGTACTGTTTTGGGGTAGGTTATATTTTTATTTAGCTAAGTCCTAATGCCAGTGAAAATAAACCAGCGGCACATACTCAGTAAAAAAGAATATGCAGAATATAAATTAAAAAGGAAGACTGCAGTGACTGACTGAAAATGTAATATTTGCTGCAATTCCTTCATTTTATTTGTATATTTTGAGATACAAGCATTCTTTTTGTTAATATTTTGCCTGCTGTTATTTAGCTTTGAGATGAGTAGAGCAACTTAAAATTAAAATGAATGTAAAAGTTTAAATTTAATATTACTAGAATTTTTAGATTATGTTTTAAAAATGTCTTATCTTGTTTTCTGTGTATTCTTATTTTTTAAACCAAAATATTTTACCTGATAAGAATTCAGCACTCCAATTCCTTTTCTTCAATATTATTGTTTAAAGTACTTACAATGTGAATTGGGATGAATCTCTGATGACTCAAAACTTATCCCACAAGGTTTTTAACAGAGGGATTTCAGTGCTAAGTGTTTTGAGAACAGCCTGCTGAAGGCTCATGCCAACTTATAAACAGTCTTACCAGGAAGATATCCATTTTCCATCACAATTCCCCTGTGATTTTCAGAAGCCAGTACGTGCTCTAAATTTTGGCTCTGTGAATGACTTTGTGTCTCTATTCTGGCTTGTTGGCTCCATTTTTCTTACGCCCTAACCTTCCTGGGTAAACTGTGTGAACGATAATTTAGGCTGGCAGCTCTCTATTACTCCACCCAATGCATTTCTCCAGCACCCGTGCTCTGTCCTTGCTCACACTCTATATGAATATTTTAATGATTAGGCTTGCCTCCATGATTTGAATTCAAAAAGGAGATGATGGACTTCCTGAAAGTAGGACATCTACCTGCACAGAGAGGGCTGCAACACTAGTGCTCTCCAAGGACGCTTAATAGCTACCAATAACCCTAATTAGTGAGAGGAAGAAGAAAAAAATAAAATACTTCAGGATGGACATCTGGTGCAGTTTTCTGATCCCTATCTCTTCAAAATATAACTTGCAGGCAAAAACTGTAAATTGAGTAATAATCCTCCTGTGTCCTAATGGATCATGCACTGTGAAGAACACAACATTTTGATGATTCTCCTCCATGCATAAACAAACTCCATCTTCTGTTCCTTTTTATGCTTAAAATAAAAAGGTACTTAACAGTTCATAAGCCAGAAAACATGTCCATTAGTTCCCTTACTGCTACAATAATGCTGTCTTATGTACTATGAAATGATTTCTACAGGAGTCAAACTACAATTAGAGAAAAACAATGTATGCATAGTGACAACAAGCAATTATCAGAAGAGGACAAGGAAAGTTGAAGAGTTTTTGCACTCTCTGTAGCATCACAGAGGAAGTAAGCATCTGAAACACTGACATATCACAGGGTGTTAATTTCTATCTGAATTAGGGTAATTCTGGTCTGAGTCGTTCAGTCTCCAAGTTCCCCTCACTGGAGGTTATGTCTTTATTTCCTGGACTGTATGTAATGTTATTTTATTTCTGTCTCCATGTTGTATTGAAAGACCTGTGACAAAATCATCATCTTAGCCTAAGCAAGTATTTTTATTAATTAATTAGGAACAGCTAGTTACCCCCAACTTGTCCTGCTTCCTATGATGGTGCAGCAGCAGAAGACTCACAGCATCTGAACTGTCCCCCATCTCATGGAAAGTCTGGTGAAGAATATGACACAGCTCATAAATGAGAATTACTGTGTCATGCTCTGGATTGCTGCTCTTTGGCTTGTCACTTTTTATGCATCCCAGGAAAAAAAGCACGCTAACACATAAGGCAAAGTATTCCTCTTGGGGAAAAAATCATAAACAGTCATGATCTGAAAAAATACAGAGGAAATTATTGACAGCTCTTTAGAAGCTGCAGTTTTATGTGTTTCAGTACTACTTTTGAAGTTTTCTTCGAACTCTTATTTTCTTTTTCTTAGGCCTTCCAGTCTGAAATTTATTAATGACCCACAATAAAGCCAGTGATGATCCAGCAAGAAAAAACCAACCAACCAACAAAAAAAAAAAAACAAAACCCCGCATCCAACAAAAAACAACCCCAACAATTAAAAGTGAAGTAAATTTTCATCTTTAACTCATGCCAAGAACATCCTGTAATTTCAGGTTGAATTACACGTATACAGCTATTAAGAGTTTCCATTAGTGACTACTAGCTTGCTCAACAAAACATCATCTACCCACACATTGACATATATTTTTACCTGATTAATTTAATTATCATGGATTATTAAAACTAAGCAGTAATTAAAATATACATCAAAGATGAATCTTTATGTCCTTCATGCTCTATTTATATTTTGTTGGGAGCAAAAGTCATGGCTACATTTACCTGTTGCCTCTATTTCCATCATATATTTCCTATTCAGCTTTAACTTATTTCCTTTAAATAAATTATTTCAGAATTGTGACTTAGAAAAAAGAAATTAAGAAAATTTGGATGTTTCATTAACCTCCTGACAGAAGATGAGGCAGAAGGATGAAAAACATGAACTTCTACCTCAGGAAGGAATGTTTTTCTCTTTGCTTATAGAACAATAGATTTTTAGAAACAAATTTTAGTATGCACTTAAAATTTCTTCTTCTTGCCTAGGCAAATCCCTATGTCTGTCTGTTGGCTTTCTTTCCAGAAAACATCTTTCTTGCCATGAGAACATGTGTAATACCAAGGATGCACTTGAAACTCCCTGAACAGAAAGCCCATTAATGGAGTTAAAAAATGTATTAATTGGTTCCCGTAACTGAGCCATCATTCACAAGAAGATGAAAAGCTATGTGAAAAGAAGCATTCATTTGTGAATTGGGAAATACTTAGTCTTTTACTGGTTTAAGTCCTTATTATTTCAAAGATAAGAATTTTTTCGTCAGGTGCCTGCCACTTCCACTCAGAAGGAGACATGTATCATGGAGGCAAATGCTGTTAGAGAAATAGTACCGCATGTTCTCATTCCATATTTGTTTTTTGAAACAAAAATCCACATTCTGAATGATAGAATCATTTAGGTTGCAAAATACCTTTATGTTAATCGAGTCCAACCATAAATGGTCATAGGCAGCTATTTCACAGAGACACCAGTGACATTCGGGTGCTTAAATACTAATTAAAGATACTGACCATAAGTCCATGCTCCCAAATATGGAAAGGAAAGAAGACAAATATTTTAGTGTTTGTGGATTATATTTAAAGGGCAAAAAAGTATCCTGTGGTAACTTTGTCTCCTAGCTGTTGGGCTTTAGATACTCACCATGTTAAAGCTGCTTTTATTGCAAACACCTCAGGGTTATCTTAGACCAGGTCTGGAGATATCAGTGGGATGAAGGATTCTCTGCTCTTCTGGAGAAGACCTGCTTCAGTGAGAAGATAGGCCCTTAGCCTGGAATATCTCATACTATTTTAGCAAATACAGAAGTGATTTATTACCAAATAGATAAGTGATTTAGAGCATATCTGGTGTCAGTGGTATGTTGTTTTTGGGGAGATCAGAGTTATAACCAACATGTTCTTGTGCTGGAGGAAGATTTAACGTTCAGGGGTCAATAGGAAAAACCCTACTGAAAAATGTTCTCCTGAAATTTTCAGTCATCTCTGAAATCATTGCTGTTCCCAAATTTTCCACTTCATTTTTTCTCTTGGACTGAAGCTGTCAAGTTCTCTGCTCAGGCTGAATTTACATCTTCCTGCAGTTTACACCTTGTAAAAATCATTGAGGATATAGCTATCAACATGAGGATAATAAAACCTGGAGCATGGCAGACAAAACCCAGCATATTTAAAGCAACAATTCATGTAAACTTAGTCTTGAAAGAGCTGAGTGAAAACCTTACATAATTACGGATCCTGTTCAGTATAGTTTAACCCTGGTGCCATTTTCTGGGGCTCCTCATACCTGGCCAGTGTCAGCTGATAACATTTCCCTAAAGACAGTACAACAGATCAGTTCAGCCCACCAGAAGCATTTGACCCTAGGACTTAAGTGCTAAGAGCCCTAACCTCCACAGCTTGAATAAAAGAAATAAGATTCTTGGCTGGTAGCACTTCTTCAGAGCTGTCACCTAGAGCTACCAGATGGAAACTGCTGCATCTACAGTCATTTCTATCAGTTCTACGAGACTCAAGCACCATCCATGAGTACTTCTGCTGTTTATGCAAATCATCCACATAGGACTGGTGGCACTATCCTTAGTTGGACAGTCAAGAAAAGTTTATATTTCAGAGTCAACACTGACAGGCAACTTGATAACAAGAATCAAGTGAGAGTTTTTATATTAGTCATAGTAAATGCCTCAATTCTGAGCCAAAAAAGCGTAGTATATCCTCTGCAATGAGAAGTCTCCAGGAAAGGGCTTCTTCATAGTCATTTTCCAGCCAAACACTCTGTAATAAGATGCTTTCTAGAGCTGTCTGGAATTCCTAAAAAATTAGTGTTTGAAAGGGGGAAACTGGTCCTGGAACAAGGTAAAAATGTGTTTATATGGTAAACAAATGTCCCTCTATAAACAGTACTTTGGGAGAACCAAATCAGGATTATGTAGCTTCATCATACATTGCAAAGTATTATAAGCAGACCGGGTAACTGGCTGGAAGAGAAGATTGGAACTTGGCAAGCACTGTACAGGCTACCTGGAGCCAGGAATATTTATCGTGATCACGTAATTGAAGGTCTAGAAAATATCTACATGCAAATGGAAAATTAAATTACAAATCAATCCCTAAAAATGCAGTTTCCAGGAATTTTGAGAATCACAGATATACTGTTGTCCCAGTTTCTATTATCAATATCTGTTACAAATAAAATCTTGATAAGAAAAAAAAATTAGTTTTATAATTTTTTTGTGATTATCTCAGATACCATATCTATTTTCTAAAAGAGTGTAAAAAATTTTCTGGAAGTAGAAGTCTCATACCAGATATCCAAAAACTGAAGCATAAGAACCAGCCATACATAAAGAACTTGGCTGACTACTGTGATCACCACAGTTCTGTGGATTGGTTTACAAAACATGGATTCACTTTCTGTAACTGATAGCTTAAGATCTAAACTGCACATTGAATTAACATGATGTGCTGGGGCAACATTACCTTAATCTCAGTTATCCCTGTCTCTTTTCCACATTATGTACTGTTTAGAAATGGTCAGTTCAGCGAACAGTTATTATATTGTCAGCTTCCTAAATTTGATTTAGATTTAAAATTAATAAAGTTCATTCCAGCTCTGGCAGGTTACAAACCAGGTGGGGGGGGGGGGGGGGGAAGCTAATAAAAAGAACCAAAAACTTCTTTACATTTTATTTAACCAATTTGATGGCATTTCAGATCTTCATTAAGCTGTATTTTGGGGTTTTGAAAAGCTTTGAGTTTGAAACAAGATTGCTGCTGCTTCCCAAAAGATGTTGCTCTGGTTGAGGTATCAGCTACGGCTGGGCACTCCCTGTAGGTGCACAGGAGAGTCTTGAACCCTGGAGTAGCAAGGACCTGAAAGTACCATGGTCTGTGATGAATCAGAGGTACTTACTAGTCAGTAAGCAATCTGTTTGAAAGTTATAGATAAATGTCAGAAAAATAAGAAATTCTTCACAATATATGGTATCTGCAGGTAAAGCCTGAAATCATTACTTTATGAATAAATCTGCTGCTGCTTACACAGGATCCTCTCTTCTCATACATTTACTCTGACACAGTCCCTGTTCCGAGTTTACATCCTCTCTTTTCCCTCTTCTCCTGGACATAAAAGCTGATGGCATTAACAAGATCATAAGGCATTTACTATGCCATAAAACAGTGAAAACAGCTTTGAACATTTGGAATTTCTTTTTATTTGCAGATATTTTATTAGAACATTAGCAATGAGCCCAGTAGTTCTAATGCCTCAATTATTTGCCACTATTTTGATTTGTGGTAGGGTTTTTGTCTATTTGGTTTTGTCTATTTTTTTTTTCAGATGACCTAGAGGAAAAATTGAAGGGCTGAATGTGAATTTTCTTATACTCTTCGCCTTGTGTATGTTCCACAACACCAATTTCTACAGAAGATGTTGATTTATCCCCCTTCTCGTCATGTATTCAGCAAGTTACTTAAGCACATGCTTATGTATCTTTAATCACGTTGTTTTGATGGATTTGGGTATAATATTCCAGCAAGTTCTAACAATACTCAAGTGATTGAGTGTTTTGCTGAATGAGGTGATAGAAGCAGGAAATACAGGCTAGAAATGTATGTATACTACGTAGTGGCAAAAATAGCAAGCGAGAGTTAACTATCATCCCCACTCCTGTATGTATAGCACTGTTGGGAGTACAAGACTTGACACCTTGGATTTTCCACAACCAGAAGCCAGTTATGGATACTGCAATGGAAATGGTGATTTCTATCAGCATAAACCTGATCCTGCTGTCATCTCCAATCAGCCACTAACAAATACACCTTAAGCCTACTAATTGTCAAGGGTTGTCTTACATGACCTGGGCCTCAGAATAATTTAAAGCACTTCAAAATACTTTTTAAAAAACATCTTTTTACTTAAGTCGAGAATACATGATGTTATAAAATAATCTAATGATTATATGATCATTCATGTCTTGCTTCCACTCTAGCAAATCTTATTCTGCCTCTCCCCAAAGCATTATGGATTTCCCACTTGAAGTCAGATAGAGAAAAGACTTTATAGGATAACACGAAACTACTTAATTAGGTTTTATTAAGCAACATATTTCTAAATCCTGAAAATGTAAAGCTCCACACAAAATTTTATTTCCTTTACATCTATTCAGTTTATGACAGATAACTATCTTTACCTGTTCTGTACTTCTACAAAGAGATACGCTTCTGCTTAGAATGATCTAGAGGCTTTGTCTTTGCAGGTGAAGCTGCACAAGAAAAGAAAAACACAATTTTGCAAACAGAGGGTTTTGTGAGTTCTCTTCAAACTATTTCTTCATATTTTTGAAATGACATTGTGCTACTGAGTGTCATAAGCTCCAGTGTCATACACCAATAATGTCCTAAGAAGTGATGGGCAGAGACAGCTGGTCAGCCATCCTGCCACTTGCTGCCGTAACAGAAACAGATGCCTTACAGCAGCACCCACTTCAAGAGGGAAATTAGCACATCCAGGAGAACAGAAGCACATTTGCAAGTCTGGTACTGGGAATGTAAGTCATACTACATCAACATCTTAAGTGCTATAAATAACATCTCTGTAAAATCCAATGTGATCTAACTTTCTGCTTTCTAGGTGTTAGGACAGGACTATCAAGGAGGTGCTAAACATTTCAGTGCCGTGAGCCCTGAGCCTTGCTGCACTCGTAAACCATAGCAAAGAAAAGGCTGCGGGTTGCATGCCTAGAATATTCATCTGTGTTTCCCAAACTTTGTGAACCACTATATCATACTACAATTCTTTTTGTTTTTGTGTTAAATTAGAGGACAATGACGATTTTCATAGTGATTGCTGCTAGAAACAGCTTGCCCTGTAGACCAGCTGTGTAAAAATTGGGTGAGGTTCCATAAAGGCAGATTTTATGGAATCTAAATTTTTATTACAGACAAATGAAAACTGCCATATCATTTAGATATACAAATGCAAATTTTCTTTGTGTAATTACAACACAACTTTCTAATTATAAGAGTAAAAAAATCTGGCATATGAGCTTTTTCCAAATGCTTTAACAATACAGTAACGACTGTGATACATTACAATAAGCAGAATTTGATTACTGGAATCAGCTATTTTACCCAAAGCCTGCCTTCCTGAAACTTTATTTCAGGAACTGAAGCATCATTTCCCAAGTACTATAATTTTATGGAGTAATAAACATTCAAATTGTAAATATGATTTCTGGAAAAATCTTTTTTAGTGTTGCTTAAAACATTTACTTTTTTCACATTTAATGCCTTTTTTTTAAATCAGTTAAAACAAAGGTCACTAAATTCAGCTCCTGTATGGTTTTATCACTTGAATTTCCCCATGAGTAATAATCAGGAAGAAGCAAAAAAAAAAAAGTAGAAGTATAAAGTGAGACTATTAAGACCTACCACTTATTTGTTTCTTCTGCTATTCAAGAACTACAATTTTTTCAAGTTTATAGGAGTTATTGTCTGTAGTAATTTAAAATAGATTCTGCTAGTCTCTATAATCTGGATCTTCAGTCAAACTGTGGCAATATCCCACTGACAGTACCAATCACCACCCAGTAAGTGATGCCTGCTTAGATGCCTTATTCTTCCTGGTCACTCAGCTTATGGATATGCTTAAATTAGCTTCTGATCCTGCAGATACCCCAAATCAGGATACGCCCACTGGTATTTGTTTCCAAACTTCTCAACATAAAGGAGCTTTAATTCTAGATAAAGCTCTGGATGATACTGTAATATAAAGGCTAAAACAGAAATTACTGTAAAACTTGAGTAGTTTTAAGAGCTTAACCCTGTCTTGCTGATTGCTTCAATTAGAAACTGCTTGAATCTAGTTGAAGAGCTGGTATTTGCTTCCATTTGCTTTGCTTTACATCTTTTCAAGGACTTATGAAGAGAGAAAGTGTATCAGAAATCAAGGTCAGTGTTTCAGCCGGTGCCTCAGAAGTAGCCATCCATGGCTAGGAATTAGGCAAGTGACCTAGACACAGAAACTGAGCTGCTTTTGCCACCCAGTATCACAACTCCCACACACCCTCTGCACAGCTCAAGCCTCTCCAGTACGTAAAGCTTTGAGCTGCATGATACATCTACTTATAACCTCATGAAGTGGCTCAGCCCCTGTGTGACAAGAGTCAAGTGGAGGGCAGAGGGTACGTGGAGGAGCTGCGAGGAGAGTTTTACTGACTTCCTCTGTTGTGACCTGGACTCGGTGCCTTGACATTTTCCTTCCCCTTGTCCCATGGATACATCAACTGTCCCCCTCCTTCCTCCAGCACCTTAATTCTGTGGTTATTCTTGGAAGGTGATGGCAGCTCTTCCACCAAAGAGGTACACTTTCAAGATTTAAAAAGTGACAGTTCAGTTCATTAGTTGTCAAGGCTGTCCAAGACACCAATTCACATACACACTTTGTGCAGCATTCACACAGTGAATGCAACAACTTCAATGATTCCCTGCTCAGACAAGGCAGAAAGCACCTGAACTTGTGCTGGAGAAGCGCCCACCAGGTTCAGAGCAGGGCCTGGATCTTGGCCTCCTGTGCCCCAAAGCAACATTTCTGCCTTTGCACATGCAAGGAGTTGAAGTTTCTGGTAAATCTGTTATTTTTATTTCTTTTCTGAAGAAATTATTGGTTATTAGTTGACTAGGTACACAGTACATTCATTTTTAATGTTTCTGCTGCAAGTGTTAGTTTTTTCTGAAACATCCCCACCCAGAAAAAGAGAAAAACCCCAGGGCAGTAAAGGCTGGACAATGGGCAAATGTATTTTTATGAGATTTTGGGTATGAAGAAGCAGATGTGACCCAGAGCTGACTAATGACAATCCAAAGCTTCTTGCAGTCCTTTATCAGTGTTTTAAGCCAGCACCAAGCAGTGAATGTTTGACAGCTGATTATAAAGACTCTTATTCTTCCAGGTAAGCTGTAAAACAGTTTTAAGGTATTCCCTCTCTTTGCTCATATGGCCAGTTTTTATTATTGCCACTGCAGAAGGAAACTAGTTTATCTGTGAGGACAGCTGTACTCATTTGCAGAGGTGGCAAACCAGAAAATAATTGCTTACCAATGTGTTTTCTTTTGTTTGTCCTCTTTCAGAGAATTCCTTCTGGATTTCTAGATGTGATCATGAGTTACTGTGAGGACTACATTACAAAAATGCAGTATTGGATCTCCTACATAATCACAGTTACTCCACTCTTATCACTAGGTTGTTTATGAGTTGGTTTGTTTGGGGTTTGTTTTAAGAATTAAGTTATTCCAAACCTGCCCTTTACTCTGACTTGCTCACAAAACCTGGCCCTACTGCTCTAGCAGACAACCCAGTGAAGCGTGCCAGTGTTGGCAATGTGTAACTTATCTTTTCTTATTTGCTTTACAGCTTTCTCTACTATTACCTGCTAGAATAGGGACAACTGTTGCAATACAATTAAGACACTTACTAATCAGTTTGTTCAACCAAACTATCTGCTAACATTACATACAGACAAGATAAACAGGCAATTACCATGGAGAACATTTGCTAAACAAAGCTATAATTAATAATAAATGAAACTGAGTTCCCAACTACTTAAATACAGTAGTTATTAATTATTATGTGGCCTCAAGCTATTTGTGTAGAGTATATAATTTACAGTCCTGTGTGATCTCAGCTGTATTCCCTGAAGCCTCCAGAGCTATCTTGTGCATAACTTTAAACCCCAGTATGTTGGTTCTAAAAGTTTCTTCTGGCTTCTTCCTCAACTCTCTCTATTAAAATGCCAAGAAATGCAATCTTGTATTTATGTGGAAGAAATTACAACTTTTGAACACCAGCATATAGCAAATGCCAGAATTATAGCATGCAACAGAATTAGATCTCCCTGGCAGACCTGGTTTTGTCACCTGTCATACACAATCAGCATCCAGCTGCACAATATGCAATTTGGAGGTAGTCAGCGCTGTCCTACATATCATTCACTTAAAAAATTATTAACAGGTCTGTTTTCATCACCAGGCAGTTTTATCAGCCAGTTTTCAAAGTACTATGTAATTTAAACTCTTATTATACACAGTATCTCTTCTTTGGAAAATTACATAGACTGTGTAATGTAAAAGCAGATATCCTTCCTACTTGAGGTCACAGCATCATCATAGATCCAGAGGCCAAGCAGTGCCTTCAGTGTTTATGTGCTTACCCTGAAAGGACAACCATGTAACAGTAGGCTGCTGGTAATACTTGTCACACCACATTTTTACAACAGTACAGTCCATAGCTCCAAGATTATCACTTGATTCCACACCTTCATATCTCATTGTACCTCTTTCAAATGATTCCAAGGCGTCATAAGCCTTCTCCTGGACGCTTACCAAATTTAGAAGCCAGACTACTGTCAGAGTTTTGTGTTTTCGGTGACAAAGACCAGACATTTTCAGAACAGGCCTGTCCATATTTGCCTGGTGACATAAGGTACTGTATTGACTCTGGTGGAGAAGGGAAAACCACAGCATCCACACAGGCCAGATCCACTGGCATCACTCACCTCTTTCTGCTGGCATACCCAGGGTCTGGTTTCACCTCTTTCACTTCTCTGGGATACAGAGCTCCTATTGCAGTTCCTAGCACTTAAATCCCTCTTTAATATTTTTAGTAACTTTGACTTTTTTTTTCAAAAATTAGATCTCCATACCATACAAAGGAGACAGATGAAGTGATTGCAAATCCCAAAATTGCCAACTAGTGATAGCCAAATTTCTAATAATGACCTCACGTAACATCTCACTTTGGCAAAGCATTCCTGGTTCAGGAGACTCATCCTCCAAACCACAGAAGTCTGGGGTGGAAAAGGCTAAACCTGGGGGCCTCTGCTCATCACAGCTCCCACAGATGCCTGATCCTTTGCCTCCGCCTTCTGGTCTGTGAAGGTCAGAGCCAGTACCAAGATGACTGATTTAAGGCATAGAAACATCTGGTTCAAAAAGACCTTTAAGAACATCAAGTCCAGCCATACCCTGTCCACTACTAAACCATGTCTCTAAGCACCTCATCTACTTGTCTTTAATCCCTCCAGGGATGGTGACTCAGCCACTTCCCTGGGCAGCCCATTCCAATGCCTGATAACCCTTTCAGGGAATAAATTTATCCTAATTTCTAATCTAAACCTCTCCTGGTGCAACTTGAGGCCATTTCCTCTCGTCCTATCACTTCTTACTTGGAAGAAGAGACCAACATCCACCTCTCTACACCTTCCTTCTTTCAGGTAGTTGTAGAGGGTGATAAGGTCACCCCTCAAGCTCCTTTTCTCCAGGTAAACAAACACAGTTCCCTCAACCACTCTTCATACAGCTTATTCTCCAGACCTCTCACCATCCTGTAGTTCTGGGAAGCCACTACCTGCACCAGGG
Organism: Mesitornis unicolor; assembly: GCF_000695765.1. Classification (NCBI taxonomy): domain Eukaryota; kingdom Metazoa; phylum Chordata; class Aves; order Mesitornithiformes; family Mesitornithidae; genus Mesitornis; species Mesitornis unicolor. Next base: position 36,180 of record NW_010174090.1, read on the forward strand.
AACACCATTAGACATGAGTGGCAACGACAGCATTGATGGCAGCTGTGAGGTGAGGTGAGGTGAGGTGAGGTGAGGTGAGGTGAGGTGAGGTGAGGTGAGGTGAGGTAGCAGGTGCTTTCCCAAAAGGAGTTCCACACAACAATGAGAAAATATACTGGCAGGTGAAGTACGAAAACTTGCACTCAGTACAGTCCAAAATCACAAGAGAATGGAGAATTAGAGAAATCTGGAATTGTGCAATGGAAAATGCATTTTGTTGTGATCAGGTACTTGTCAGCATGCTTCACCTGTGGTCATGGGTGCAAATAATATAATACAGCAGATCTGGAGCAGTCATGACGGTGACCAATTCTTGAGGGAGGAAATGAAGAGATTTCCTTATGGTGCTCAGAAAAAGAATTGAAATTTATATTTTTAGCATGTGATTACCTGCTTGGGGGTTCACAATGAGAAATTCTGGCAGAATTTCTGGCACTAGTCTTGGAAGTCAGCTGAAGAGGGTGGATGCTGAGAGTCTGCTGTTGGTGGTATTCAAGTTAGTCAAAGATAATACACACTAATGTGCGGAGTTAGAGAGACCTTTTCCTTGGTAATGGAGGAAAAAAGTGGCTTGGACATTAAATGTGTAGAATGCAGTCAAACCACATGGAAGCTGCCACTCCAAGTTAGGTCCGTAGTCCCTCTTGATGAATGGGCTGAATAGCCAGTACAATGCAGCTTTACTATTCAGTGCATGGAGTTAGTGCTTTTCTCTTTTCTGCAAAACATTGGACAGCAGTCCTGTTCAAAAAAAGCTTTTTCTACCTTTGTGTGCATGTGTGAGAAAAACTCTAAAGACACAGCCTTTGTATCTAACCTCTCCTTTATTTCTTTAGAGCAGCCTCTAGGTCAGAAACTTTGATCTACTGGTTGAAGAGGATGTACAACTAACCCTGTCTGTAGCCAACTGTGTTTATCAGCAGCACATTTTTTTCTGTAGATAAGTATAAAAAGAATACTTCACTGGTCATCTAAAAAGCAGCTTAGAAATAGGCGACCTTTCTTAACCTCTTGAAGTATCTCTCAACTCTAAACCGAAAGACTTCTGCAAATATTAGTAGTGAGTAATAAATGTCTATTCTGTATGAAAACCTTTCTGATCATATGATGCTTTTACATATTGTTCAAAGAACTGACAGTCTTTAAACAACGACCCCGATGTTCTCAGGGGCACAGGTGTTCAGCAGTTAGTTATGTCAACTGGATCATATTTATCATGTATATTTTTCTGAAAATACCTCTGTGATAGAACTGTTTTTACAATTTTACTTCCCTAATATTTATCTTTATTACTTCTGCTTGTACTTCTAACTCCTCTTCAACTTAACCAGAAATGTTAACAGTGTGGGAGAAAAAAGTCTTTCTTCTTTGCAGGCTGAAAACAATTCTTGTGTCTTTGTGTATCTAAAATTGCAAAGAGGAACCCAAAGAAAGCCCTATGATACACTGCTTTATCACAAACAGTATTTTAAAGGACATTTTTTATATTTTTCTTTAGGAAAAAAATCCACATTTCTAGATTTTGTCCAAAATTAGTCTTTAATTTGTTAGAATGATTTGTAAAAGGGAAACCTTGGTCTCACTAAAATCAATGGAAGTTTACTATGTGACAGCAATGGTGGTAGTATTTAACTTGGAGATCTTAGCCACAACTGGATGAATGTTATCTGAATATCTGATCTCAGTATCAGGCATAAAGTACAGATATAAATTGTTCTTGGTATTACTTCACACAAAGTAGTTATTTTTTGTATGTGTTGTCATTCTTTATGTTAAAAGTTTTGTTGTTATTTTCCCATAAATTACAAAAAAAACCCAGAAAAAAAAGAATGGTATGCATTTTAAAATCATCTATGCTGATAACAAATATCTTTTATAACGTAGTAAAAGTAGGAAGCATGAAAATTGGAGGCAGTCAAAATATTACTCTGGAATGACCCCAAAGGAATGATGAGCATTTCACTGTTTTGGAATGGAAGTTTCTTAGTTTGAAACTCTTTTGTTAAGTTCTGGGCTTGAAATTTATAGTTTCTGACACCGATCCACAGGATCTCACCTTCTCTCAAGGTATATTTTGGGGATGAATGGGCAGTCACATTCTTTTATATCATCTTCTGTCTCATAAAAACAAAGTTCCTGTGCCAATGTCCCTTTGTTCTATTTCCAGGACCTGCTGTGTCAGCAGGAGGTTAACTGAGAGATATAATCCCAAAATACTTTGGTTATTCAACTTTTTAAATAATATAGCCTTCACATCAGTAACACAGACAGGTATTTCTCTGTCACAGGCAATGGCAGCAGTCCCAGAAGCTCTGAACAGCACAGACTGAGAAAGGGCAAGCAGCTCAGTCTTGAACAGACTTGTTTTATTTTCTTCCACTGGTAAATCAAATGTTTATCCTTATGAATTACAAATCACAGAATTTGCCATGTTAACAGTCAATCCTCATATGGGTCTGAGGATCTTCTTCCACATGAAAAATCATAAAGAGAAGACATTTAAATAAAAAAAAGGAGTTTGCTAATTGCTTGGCAGCTCATTCAGGAAGCAGGATGCTTATGTCCATAACCCATTGCATACTGACACTATTCTCTGTTGGTAACTGTTGGGCTCAATAATAAAAGGAATTAGTAAAACTTAAATGTTGCTAAATCTTTTAAATATGTTTTCTGGCGCTCAGCTTTTTTAATGAAAAAACTCTGAAAGTCAAACATTTCTGACTAAAAACAATCTTTGAATATAGTCAGATGATTTGTTTTTGCATAACTTTCTATATTGACCATCAGGTATTCCTTAGTAGAAGAGATTAAAAACCATTACTATGCCAGAACTATAGGGAAGGGAACTAAAAATTTAGTTAATCTTATAAATTAAGTTAATAAATTAAATTCCATGAAGTGCATTGGCCTTGCCCTAAGCAACAATAAAATACCATGGAGGGGTATCATCCCTGTGCAATTCTGAGAAATAAGAATTTTTCCCCTTGATTAGGTTGTTGTAATCTCACAGAGAAAGAAACCAACCAAACAATTCAGGTGTAGTTTCTCAAGGTGCCAATATCATGTTTCATTTCTCCCAGTAGATCCCTTTTGCCGCAGACAAACTTAATCTGTAAGTGCTTATAGAAAGATTTTTAATAAATATATTGGAATATTGCTGTCAAGCTTGTCTTAAATTAGGGAGAATTTTATCAGTAGGAAAACTAAAAAACTCATGAGGCTTTCTGTTCTCCTTATGCCAAATTTTGACCCTTGTAACAGATCAACTCTTCTTTACCAAAGCCAAATGCTTATCAGAACTCAAGAAAATACTTGAACTGAGACTTGAAAGAGATACTTGACATATGCATTAGTAACGTATAAATGTATAATTTCAAGTTTTCACAGAATCATAGGATCACAGAATCACCGAATGGCTGAGGTTGGAAGGGACCTCTGGGAGTCATCTGGTCCAAACCCCTGCTCAAGCAAGGTCACCTAGAGCAGAGTGCCCAGGACCACATCCAGGCAGCTTTTTAATATCTCCAAGGAGGGAAACTCCACCATGTCTCTGAGAAACCTGTGCCAGTGCATCACTCTCACAGTAAAAAAGTGTTTCCTGATGTTCAGAGATAAGCTCCTGTGTTTCTGTTTGTGCCCATTGCCTCTTGCCTTGTCACTGAACACCACTAAAAAGAGACTGGGTCCATCTTCTTTACACCCCCCCTTCAGATATATGTATACACTGATAAGATCCCCAATGAGAATTCTCTTCTCCAGGCTGAACAGTCCCAGTTCTCTCAATCTTTCCTCATAGGAGAGGTGGCCCACTCCCTTACACATCTCAATGGCCCTTTGGTGGATTCTGTCCTATCTCACTTGTACTGGACACAAACTGTGTCCCAGAATCAGACACAACACTTGAGATGTGGCCTCACTATTGCTGATTAGAGAGGAGGGATCATCTCCCCTGACCTACTCATCACACACCTCTTAATGCAGCCTAGGATACCACTAGCCTTCTTTGACATAAGGGTGGATTGCTGGCTCACGGTCAACTCGATGTGCACCAGGATTCCCAGGTCTTTTTGTGCAAAGCTGCTTTCCTGCTGGCTGGCCTCCAGCATATATTGATACATGGACTTGCTCCATCTCAGGTGCAAGACTTGGCCCTTGCCTTTGTTGAACTTCAAGAGATTTCTGTCAGCTTATTTCTCCAGCCTGATAAGGTCCCTCTGGATGGCTGCAGAACCCTCCAGTGTATCAGTCGCTCCTTCTGGTTTTGTATTATCAGCCAGCTTGAAGAGGGTAGATTCTGCCCCATCATATCCAGATCATTAATAATGATGTTGAACAGTATTGTACTTGGTGTGGACGCCAGGCACAAAGTGACCATGGATCAACAGCCTAAACAAGAAAGCAACTTGCCCTGAGCTCGGCCTGTAATCTTCAAAACAAGTTTTGAACAGATTTTGTGCAGAAAAACATGAAGGAACTGAGGCAGCTATTGCAGCCCAGTAGCATCAAAGCTGTCTGAAGCCAGGTCCCTGCTGTGGAGTTTCCCCCTAAGCCCAACCCAGTTAATTCAGCTTAGAGCAGAGAAGGCCTAAAATGTCACCTTTACTGATCTCACATATTTGGATGGGATTTATTGGGTGTGTAAAGGGATAATAATATTAGAAGGTTGTGTCAACTGATATATGATATTCAGGGACATGTGTCCCTGGCAGGTTTCTGGTTTATGAAGCAAAGAATAAAGGCTTCTTTTTGGCTTTCTTTGTTCCAAGCACTTTATCTGTTGATTCTGCACCAACTCCTACTAGTGATCTGAGTTTACACAAAAGTAGGATATAGTCCTTCTGTAACTTTCCAATAACTTCTTCCAGTTATTCAATAACAGCTGAACTCTTTCCAACACAGGGATGCACAGTAACTTGGGAAATATGAGACACACGTGACATAAATATGAAACATACTATAATTTCTTTAAAGGAAACGTGGACTAGAATTTAAACATAACTACATGGATTTTGGCATCAACAAATGATTTGCAGAGGCCTGAAATCAAGGTGAACACCTCGTAATTTCAATAGTGTAAAATTATATTGACTTGGCAAGATTTTTTCAGTCTTTTCCAGATGCCTTTTATCTCATCTATCTTTCAAAGACAACAAATATTTAAACCTAACATTATCACATCAAGACCTAAACACACAACATTCATGTCTTCTTCCCAAAATACATACCAGTCTCTCTCACATGAATGCATTTTAAAAAACCCTTTATTTATATCAGATAAGCATGTCTGGCTCAGTCCACAAGGGAGGCAGAGGGTGGAGATACCAATGTCTATGCCCAGCTGGGTGGAGGTATGCACGGGTTCTGTAGTGGGGTGTCACCTGGGTGTTCAGATGTGAGCTTGCACCCCTATGCCTCCCCAGCTCACACTGCCTGTACATTGGATTCCACTTTGATTCAAGTCAGGAGTGAGGCTTCAGGTAAAAGGCCATTGGGAAGAGCAGGGGAACTGCTTGGACATCACCTCAGCCTTCCTCACAGGCACAGTCATTTCATCTCATTATACAAAACCATATTTGAGCACAGCAGCTCTGAAAAATAACATAAGCACATGTCAAGTTTCCATTTGTCAAGTCTAACAGGTGCCTACATTTGTTGTAGGATATAACATAAGAGTTTCTCCCCCCTCTTGTGTGCTCAGTGCTCCACCTGAATTTTATTAGTATGATGCAAGGTACAATAACTATAAATCATCATTAAGTGGGTTAAGAATTGTCTGGCACATCTGGAGAATCAGAACTGGCTGAGGATGGCTCTGAAGTTGTTACCCTCAAGGACCAATACCTTGCGTACAACTGACAGGTTACCTTTGAAAGAGAAATACACAGCAGCTATCCAGCAAAACTACACCTTAAAAGTAAGGAGATTACAAGGGAAGGTCTACCAAAGAGTCTGCTTTTCCACAGTGCTCTCTCTCCCTGTGATCTTAACCTATGTTAATGTGCTGAGATAAGCACCAAAATGTTTCAGGCATTGCTCTGTCCCTAGCAGGCAACACTTTTCAGAAAATGGGGTCCCTAGATGAGATGGTACCAGCTTTGGCCCTTCAACTTCACTCAAGTACCATCTGTCTGGTCTGTTAGAACACGTTTTTTCTTTTTTTTTTTTCTTCCCCTTCATGAGCAACAGACTTTACTCTGGCACAGTTTGGCTACAAGGAACACAAAATGTAAGAGGGTTAAATTTTATGATCTGCAAAATACATATCATGCAAGTTTATCCAGTGGTTCCTTCTCTTCTTAAATGCCAAACTTTTGATGGGCATACATTGGATTTCCTACCTATCAAAGTGTGTTGGCAACCAACAAGCTGCTCTTTTTCTACACCGAATTCTCCATTGAGAAAGCTTAGCAAGTGCTTACTTGGGGTAGGCAGCTGAAAGACCAACTAAGATTTCAGATTAAAACATGCATTGACCATTATTTAATAACCCCAGCATGCTTGTTAGGTGCAGTAAAAAAAGTCTGCATAGAGTTAGGACCCTGACTTCTCTATAGCAAGCAGACGTTAATCTGCACCATTCCTTCTGGGTCCCACAGAATTCTGGCACAGGCAGTGAAAAAAATCCGTTTTCCAGTGAATCAAACAGAGCGACAAGTGAAACACTCAAAGTAGCAGAACTAGGTTGCTTCTCTGAGTATTAAACTTATAGGATTTTTCCTGACATTGTCCTTATAATTGTTTAATTCACCTGTGTTCTGGCAGGGCCAAATAATTCACAGTATTGAGGAAGTTATCAGGGCATCCATGGATGAAGGGATTACTATTGACATTTTACTACACAGAAGTCATAGAAGCTGACTGGGAATCTAACCTGGCTGGATTTTCCTGGTAAAATGGTCACTGGTGATTTAATTAATAATCATAGAATTATAGAATTGTTAAGGTTGGAAAAGGCCTCTAGGATCATCAGGTCAAACTGTCAACCCAACATTACCATACCCACTAAACCATGTCCCAACGTGCCACATCTACACATTTTTTTAACACTTCCGGGGATGGTAACTCCATCACTTCCCTACAGCCTATTCCAATGCTTGGCCTCTCTTTCAGTAAAGAACTTTTTCTTAATATCCAATCTAAATCTCCTCTGGCACAAATAATGATGGTATTCAAATGTTCATCTTTATGTCTCAAGCTTAACAGCCCAATGAAATGGATGGGGCTGATGAGGACTTTCAGAGTTACTGGTTTGGGTTGTCTGTAGACTCATTAAGACAATATTGCATTGCATGTGCTTAGTTCACACATTCAAGGTCACCTGCTACCAAAAGGACTGAAGAGTATATACATGCAACCTCATTGTATCGCTCCCTCTTCCAAATTGCCATAGCTAAGACAACCTGCCATTGCAGCTGCTGCACCTCGCTGAATTGCTGTTTTCACAAATATTTAAATACAGTGCACATACATTAAAACAATGGTTCCTTTTGTTTTGCCTTATGCTAAAATTTGTGTAGTGAAATAAGTCCATGCTACAGCTAAGAATATGTAATTGCACAAACTATCTTTTCATTTCTCATTCAAACTTTCATTAATGTAAAAAAAATTATAGAGTACCACAGCATATGGGTTGGCAATATTCTACTGTGTATACACATTACAGATGTGCAATTATCTTGGAAAAAGATGAAGGAAGAGACATTATACAGTGCAGTAACACAGAACCACATAACACTGTGAAATTATTTCTGTTGCTTTCCAGCACATTGGAGGAGTTGGTGCTAATGCTTATTTCTTGTCCTTTTAGCCAAAATGTCACCAGCCACAATTGTTCCTGACTAAATTAATCATATTGGGCCATATGTTTCCTAATGATCCACAGATCACAGTTTAATAGCAGCTGTTGTAGACCAAAGTTATGAAAAATAAACAGAGAATGCATCACCATTAAAAAGTCAAAAGGTTCCTGTAATTACAGATCTCTATCAGAGTACAAAGCCTGGAGTATTTTGACAAGATCTTTTCAATGTATGGGGAAAAATTATTTGCTGTGATGTTTTAATAAGAAGGCATGCACATGTAAGTAACTCTGTAGAAGCTTGCTTACGTGATGAAAAATCAATTAAATAAACCTCTCTATCCTAGCACACCATAAGAAATTGTTCTTATGTATAGATAGAAATGGCTGGCAAAACTGCAATATTCCTTGGCATAACATTTTTACCTCAATCAGCTTGACTCTGAACCTTCTACATGAAGTTTTTGCTGTTGTAATATCTTTGATTTCAGAGGAGCTTTTCATGAATCATGCAAATTAATCACGTGTAACTCAAGTTATCAATTTGCCATGAAACACTCATGAATTTAATTACTGATAATTGCACTTTAAAGAAAAAATTTTACTATTAAATACTTTTCCCCCAAACCTCATTTTCAATATTCATACTCATAGCTTTTTATTAATGAAGATCGCTTATGTTTTGAAATGTATTCAAGCACAAAATGAATTATAAGAGAAATACCTGCACCCATATTAGAATTAGAGAAGCAGAAAAATAACATTTCCCTTTCTGATAAAAAAGTGAATAAATAAAATTAGGTAAAATATGAAAAGGTATTAGAAGAAGAATTCTTTTCTGTGATAAACTTAAATTTCAGTACATCATCCAGAACATGGCATATAAATTAATAGTACTTGTTCAACAAAGGCTGAACTTTGATAGCGAAAATTTAAGTTTTACTAAGTTGGAAAATCAGCTGAGGACATGTGGAAAGAGTATCATTACAAAAAGTATTGCAAAGTTCCAAATATTATAATATATTCTACTCACATTTTCTGCACACTCATTTTCACTCCTTCCACTCTGGACACAACTCACAATTATTAGGTATGAAGAAGATTTATCATATAAAATAAAAGATGTCACATGCATTCTTTTTTGTCATGCTGAACTGTTCTGAGTTCATGCTATTTTGACATTATGAAGAAAGAATTTATCAGTTTTCATAGCAGTGAGCATTTTTCTTCCTCATTAGAGACACCTAACAGAAACAGGGAGCTAAAGCTCCAGCGTGCCCTCAGTAAGGACTGCATCTTTACATCTGCAGGTTTTTCACTCACAGCTGAAGTTACTTAAACATCTACCGATTTGATTTACAGATGCAATCAGGTACCTGCATATACAAGTGATTGTAACTGCGGGTGTTAGATTGGAGACTATCGTTTGAAATTCTGGCTCAAAATGTACAAAATAATTATTGCTAAAATTATTTAGGGATTTGATATGGGTTCATTAAACAAGTAAGCTTCTCCCCATGTCAGAAACTCTTTAAATCCTTAGGTAACCTTCCTGTGGGTGTGTGCTTTTGTTACCTTCTCCATTCCACTTTTTAATATGCCAAGTATGAACACAGCACCACTTGCTCTGGCACAAGGGCAACATTTATTCTGTGTAGGTTGTGCATCTAGGTCAGCTGAAGACTTCTGTGGCTTAAGGGCTGGTGCACTTTGATACACAGAGCCTGGGGACAACATTAGACTCCCATATAAAAATGGTGTGAGCCATGCAGCCCTTCCTCTGATTCAGGCTTTGACTACATCAGTGAAACAACTCGCATTGACTTTGAGGGCTTTGTGTGAGAATTTAACAACTGAGCACGACAGCCACAATCTGGCTTGGTGTGTTATTACTCCATCTAACAGTGTCTCAGAATCAAAGATATTGTTTTCACCTTCTGTCCTTTTATCTGTCCTTTGTCTGCGCTTGTAGGAAGATAATCAGTACACAGGAAACAAAAAGATAACGGAAGACCTTGCTCTTCCAATGTTTTGCATAAGACAAAGTGACATTACCAGGTCACACAGCAATTCTGTACCCACAGATAGCTATCTTAAGGACTAATGTCCCCTCACCCATATATGCAAATTTACGTACTAACAATTTATAAATTACTAACAGACAACAGCCAGATTGTGTGCAACGATGTGTGCTCTCCACATTCTTATAGGAATGATAGAAATCTCTACCTGCTCTCTCTGGGCCCTCTCCTAATATTTCTGTGTTGTCCAGATCACAGAAGGGCCATTACTGACACTGTCCAGGTCAGAGCCATACTGATGGATACTGTAGTTACTGTTTCTGCACAACCCCAAGGTATTAACTGTGGAAAAAAAATGAACTCTGAAGACTGCCTTTTTTATGGACTCCACCAAATGCTGTACATTTTAGTAATATAAACTATTCAAAAAACTGGAGTATAACAAAGATTTTAGTATTGCATTTAATTATCTTTGGTAATAATTTTGTTCTTTCACTTTTACCTGAATTTTATCGCCCTTCATTAAGATAATAGATAATATAATCTTCCTCTACAAAAACGGTGTCTCATTCATTCATTTTAGCCTGGCAGTTTTCCAGATCATTAACAATATTTTTCAGTCTTAAATATTGGCTATGACACAGTCTTCTCTTTACTGTTTCTAGATGAAAGTTAGGGGTATATGTCATATGTTTTCTTTCCATTACTCCCCTACAGTATGCATGTTTGTAAAATTCATTAAGAGGGGTTACAAATGCTATTCTTAATTGCCTGCATTCTCTAAGCAAGATTAGAAACAACAGCAGAAAATCGTAATTAAAAAAACCACATTAGATTTAACCAAGCAAAAATGCAAAGTAATTAATCAGGTGAGCTGAAGGAGGGTATCAAAAATTCAAATAATCTCGTCAAGAAAGGCAAGATCTCTGGGTGGTGAGAATGCCAGGAGAGCTTTAGCAGTGTGTGCGATTGGAGAGCCAGGTAGTAAAAGTTCAATTTACTCAGGACTTCAGGGCATCTGCAAAACTCCATAGCGGAAGAACAGTCTTATCCTGCAAGGAGAAATGGCAGCCCTGCACAGGGCAAAGCTCTGGGCACGTAAAGGTGCACGAAGTAATATCTAATAGCTATGGGGCTTTACTATGTCCTTCTGCTGATTCCTGCATCATACCATAAGTCATCAACAGGATAATTAGAAAGATTTCTACTGACATCAGCAAGCCTTGGGCCAGGTTCCAAGCAAGGTGTAAGTGTATGACTAGCAATGGCAAACAGACCACGGCTCTGCATCAAGCTACAGATGTTATCTAGGAGGTAAATGCAGAGTCTGTTTATTAAGATTCCGCATTGAAATCTACAAACATATCTGTGCTTCTTAATTTCATAAGATAAGGATAATTAAACAGGAAATTAGAGTAGAATGACAAATGTGGCTAGGGGGCTAGTAGTCAATTAACATACAGAGATTGGCTAGGTTATTGCTGTGGGAGAGAACGATGCCAAATGAGACATTAAAAGGGTGCAAATGCCAAAATTGTCTAACACCATTTTTCTTAATAATACAAAGAAGAATTAGGTTAAAAACAAACAAACAACAAACAAACAAAAACACCCCAAGATAAATTTTAAGGAGGAAATGCTTTTATAAATTAGAAATTCCTTACTGAATACCTCCAGTTACCCTTTTTTTCAGCTATTAAAATTAGCATGATAAAATGTGATGTTCTCTATGGATATGGAAAATTCCAGAATGCAACATAAGAAACAGATGCAAACCCCCTCAAATGAATTAGTGCCTTTCATTTTTCTCCAGAACATGGCATGCTGTGTTGGAAGGAACTGTGATCCCAATGCCACCAATCACTCATTTGTTGACTGCAATATGATCTTCTGTGGATCCATTCTTCTTGTGTTCAGTCCTTGGTACTTCCCATTAAAGTTCAGAGTTTTGGGAGTATCTAAAACTCCATACAATTATTTTTTATAAATTGGTAAGACAGAAAGCAGATATTTTCTGAACACCTCATTGGTGGTCATCACAACTTTTGGAAATCTTATCCATCAATAAGATTTACAGAGCGAGATAAAGCAGATCAGAGACAGATCAGTACTAAGGAAACTTCCTTAGATTAGCATGTAAAGTTTTTTTTAATATTACCAAACACCTTTGATTCCCAATCTTTAAAGAATTCAACATACCATCCTTCCCTCTGCAGGGGGGTTCCCATGCCTTCCCCTTGGGAAGCAACAAAACTGCTACCAGAGTTGCAAATGCAGACAACACAATTCTCTCTGCATCTACAGCAAAGTGATCGAGACTTAATTATTTCTGGCTTCTGGAAGGATGACAGGTACACATCAGCCCATGAAATAGCAGCAAAAGACAGCAAAAGGAAGGGCAAAAACTCTGAAGATCTGTCATGTTTTAACAGGCTGCGACACGGCCTTGGCATGTGCCAAGTGGTGAGGCAGAGGGAGCTGCCTGGGAAGCGTGTAATGTTTACCTTCCTGTCACAGAAACATTTCTCCTGGGCCTGTCATCACTTCTGTTGAATACTTGCCTGGAGGAAACCAAATGGTTTGCAGTGCTTCTGTATGAACACACCAGTGCACCTGTCAGCATCACTGGGGCAAGAGACTCCCGCTCTCCAGCCATGGAACTGGGTCTCAACCTACTCAATAAGCTTTGGAGCAAAATACCAAGCAGGTAGGGCTGCATACCATGTGAGAGAAAGTAGCTGGAGTTAGGAAAAGGAAGGAAGGAATAAGATGGGACCCTTTGAAGAAATAGTGTGGCTAGTAGGACTAGGGAAGTGATTGTTCCCCTGTACTTTGCACTGGTGAGGCTGCACCTCAAATACTCTGTTCGATTTTGGGCTCCTCACTACAACAAGGATACTGAGGCACTGGAGCGTGCCCAGAGAAGGGCAACAAAGCTGGTGAAGGGTCTGGAGAACAAGAATTATGAGGAGTAACTGGGGTTGTTCAGCCTGGAGAAGAGAAGGCTGAGGGAGAGACCTTATCACCCTCTACAGCTACCTGAAAGGAGGCTGTAGTGAGGTTGGAGTCAGTCTCTTCTCCTAAGTAACAAGTGATAGGACAAGAGAAAATGGCTTCAAGTTGTGCCAGGGGAGGGTTAGACTGGATACTAGGAAAAATTTATTTACTGGACGAGTGGTCAAGCACTGGAACAGGCTGCCCAGGGAAGTGGTGGAGTCATCATCTCTGGAGATGTTCAAAAAACATGATGATGGGGCACTTCAGGACATGGTTTAGTGGGCATGGTGGTGTTGGGTTGACGGTTGGACTTGATGAGATCTTCTCCAACCCTAACGATTATTTGTGGATGTCAGAGAGCAGAGGGAGGATGCTGTAAATACCTGAATAGCCATATCAAGCACACAGAGCTCTGCTGCCCTTCAAACAACCCTAATCAGGATAGACAGACAGTAAGATGCTTGCAAGTGTGTAACTACACTCCACCATGTTTGACATTATTACTGGAATTTGTGCCTATATTTCAGGACTGGTGCAGTACAACGTTGCCAGTGTCGACCATATTTTCCATTCCTGAGGAAAAGGTGTTGTGGTTAAGCACCGGGATTCTTGTGAAACTGAGCATCACACCTGTCCTACTGATAAAATTATTGGTGAAAATATAACTCCCTCCTTTCAATCTGTCTCATGTAGACTGTTTATTCAGTTGTATGACAGATATAGGTATGCCTTTCTCCATCAGCATTTCAAATCAGATCCAAAGAAACATTGAAGTAAAATGAAGATGAAAAAGGACCTGATTCTTCATAAACAGCTAGGTAGCTAGCTGCTTTCTCTTGTTTGTAGTGGAAGAGAGCCAAAGAAGTGTTTTACAGAGCATTCAGATGAAAGGGGAAAGAAGGTATTGTTTTCTTCTGATGGACAAATGTATGTGTCTCAGCTTGTAGCAGCCACAGGGAGAATTCTTCTCTGCTTCTCAGTGAGTGACTGATTTGTCTCTGACAGGACAGTTAGATGAAAGAGGCAAATATTTGTGACATAGTGTAAAAGCATTGCTTGGATTCCTTTTCTTTTACAAAGTTTTCAACCAGGAATGCACCCTCTGCTCTACAGTGCAAGACAGGAACTGACCACCCTGAAGAGCCACCAGCGAAGTGGGTCTTCAGGGTGAGGAGGGACGTGTGGTTCTTTTATTTTAAACTGAATCCAGACAACTTTTTTTAGACCAAGTACACGTTTGTCAAAGAACCTACACAGGGGTCCAGAGAAGATTATCTTTTTCTCACTGCATTTTATGCCTGGGTCTGAGGGTTTTGATGGTACCTTATTGAATAAAAGGGAAACTGGAGAAAATATAGGATAGTGAAAATTGTAGTAGTTATGTATTTGGTAGAGATACAGGGAGAGATAATTGACTATTTGCAACCAAAAGAAAAGGGTTCAGCAAAGTTAAAAGACTCTGGAAGCAAAGCTGATGGCAATATAATTACTGAAAATGAAAATGGTTATGATTTTTATTGGCTCGAAGAAGAATTACATGGAAATATCACTGCGGCTGGTGAATCGCAAAAGATGGCCGAGGAACAAAAGAATGAGGCACTGCCAAATGACCTCCCTGGCAGCCATGACCCAGTCTGTTACAGTGGGGATGCACTTTGCAGGAGACTGCCCTACATGACAAAATATTCATTTTAGGTTTTAACTCTGTCAACAGAAAAAAAATAAAGCTATTTTTTCTCCCTTTTTCCTCTCTCCCTTAGATGTCCACGTTCCCTGGCTATGGTGAGATTGCAGCAAATACAAGCTGAGGGCGCCACTGACGATGGGCAGCTCGGGTGGATGGTGACCCAACCCTTCCCAGATGTTGGCTTTGGTCTGATCTACTGGGAGAAAACCTCTTCTGTCCTAAGCTCCCGCTGCCCTTACTGCCATTGGCCTGCTGGTGTGTGCAGACATACCACTTGTGGAGGCAGGGGCTGCCTTCCTCTCCATCTGTTGGCACACTGAGAAACAGGTTGAGAGCCCAGTTTCAACCTCCTCTGCCTTTACAGCACTTCATCTTTCAGGACAACTCACTTTAAGTGTCCTCTCCACCAGAATTGGCACACATCAGTAAAGTGTGGATTTCCATAGATTTTAGCCCAATTCACAACATTGCTATGTAAGATTGGGCACAAAGGGATAGCGAGAGAGAGAGAGAGCATCAAATATTTTCATGTTTTAGTTCCCTTAAACAGAAATAAAAGACTTTTGCATGTTAAAGCTGTTTGCACATTGCAAAAGGCATGAAAAGGCTGATGAAAACAATCTCTAGAGAAAGATTTTAACTTCAGAAAATAAAGGCAATGTAAATCAATGTACCTCCAGGAAAGATCAATTTTTATGGAATTTTCCCATCATTATAATCTAAATTAAATATTTACATTTACATTAATTTCTGCATCCAGTTAGGCCAGCACTGTGTCTGATAGCACTTGCAGTCAGAAAATACTCTTCTTAATTCTCCGTAGTGAGCCTAACTCTTTGTGTGATCTGTATCTCCCTGAGGCACCAGAGTTTCCCGCTGATGATGACTTGTTCTGGTGAATCCCCAGTGTTTCAGCTGAACTCAGAAGTTACTTGGTTACCTCCATGGGTCCACACCATCCGGAGGAGCTGGTACCTGCTTGGAGGCTGCCACTGTGGAGTAGAGGAGGCTCTCAGTGATTGTCAGATAAGGAGATTGCTCCTATGCTGGGAAAATTTGGCGGGGGTATGGAGGGTAGTGTCTTTTTTTTCCTGTGCTGTAATATATAATCTCTCTGCAATTATTATATCTGCCTCTCTGTTATAATTAGGGATAATTCCTAATTCATACTCTCTAGTACCATATATTTGTCTAGTATATTGCTTATTTAAACTCAAGTTTTATGTGTTCTTCCTCTGTTGTAATTAGAAAATGCCATAAAACTATGTAACAAAGTGGAGAACCAGGTCTTACCAAATGAAAACTAGCAAAGGCTGCTTTATGACAGAGGCAGTTTGAGAAGTGATTAAATAATGCAAATTCTTTCTTTTTCGACAGGCCAGATTTACCAGTGTACCCTGGATACGTTGCTCCTCGCTAGCCACACAAAACAGCTGTAAACCTGGTTTAACCAGGCTGTTAAATCAAGTTTACAGCTGCTTTGCATCACCAGAATGGCTCAAAGCAGGCAGAACATACCAGCAAATGCAGGCCTAATTGTACACTAATGAACGATGAAGTAGTTCAGCTTACAATATTCATTTTGGCAGAATGAAAAAGGAATTTTTATATAGAGCAGATATGTTAGAATTTATCCTGGCTTTGCTTGAGGGGAAAAATTCATCCTCTTTTATTCTGAATGGATTGTAATTAAGAAAAGCATCAGAGACAAATTATTCAAGGTTAGAAATTTAAAAGAGCTTTAAGAATACATCCACTCTTTCCAAATATATTAGTGCCTGCTGAGGCTGGAGTTACAACAAGTGGAACTCAGAGTTTAATTATAAAATAATGGTGCAAAAAATCTGCTTAGATAAGCATGTGTTCCCATTAGGGAAGAAAAATCATCACAGAAAACAAGATAAAAAGTTAATGTTGCAAATCTCATTGTCTGTGTATAACTTCATTAATGCTGGCTAACTATTCTATACTTAGCAAGGTGTTCCTTGTAGAAATCTGTCAAAACAGTTGAAATCAAGTGCAACATAGATGTCTGCTTAGTTTGTAGTTACCTTAAAAGAACCAAGGCTCAGAATATTTTTCAGTGCTTTAAGACATTGCTTTTCTTCTGTAAATAAAGCTTATGGCCTTAAGGCAGTCGCCTGACTGGGTATACAACAGTCTCTGGTATAATTTGACAAATACAGAAAGCAAAAAAAAAAAATAAAAATCCAGATGACTGGTTCTCATTTGTTTGTTCAATGAATCATGCTTAAATTGCAGGGAAAAGTTGGGACAGGACAGCTCATTATCAGAGGAGCTCATTTTCCTCCTCGTACTCCTAAGCATTGCACAGGAAGTGGTAGAGGTTTGGGCCCTCCATAGTGAAGACTCACGCATCACTCCAGGCACCTCCAGGTGCCTCCTGAAGACGAGAGACACCTGGCCTTTCAATTTGACTTGCCTTTGGAGTTCCACCCCCCAAAAGCCATTGCAAAATCATAGTTTTCAATTAAGCAGAACTGAGCCTATAACACCTGGGCTAGCCACAGAGTGACTGTGGCTAGCACTCACAGACCTGCAGGCAGGCAGATGTGAGATTTTGCATACTGAGCCTCAGATGACCACCACGTAGTCACCCACAGCTGTGTCTGCTGCGCACAAAACACCATGCAAAAAACCAGCAAAACATTACACTGGCTTTGAAAACACATTATCCCAAGAGGGATGAAACACTGTCAGACTAAAGAAAAAGCCAGGAAAATTTGGTCCTCAGGCTGTAAGATATTTAACCTTTTTTTTCATTCTTGAGTGCTGAGCATCCCACATACTTTCAGTGATAATAATAACAGCAGTAAAAATAATAACAGGAAAGAGAAATCTGAAACAAAAAGCAGAGCTGGCCTCAGTATACTTAGGAGGTATTCAGATTTGTGCTGAAAATTATGCACCTGAAACGAACAATTTAGGAAATCATACTTAAACAGCAGGAAAAAAAAAAAAAGGATGAACACTTTATGAAAATGTATAAAACTATTCAGAAAAGTCTTTTTTCACTGCAACCACAAAAGTGAATGATGAATCAGCATGTGGCATGTCATTAGAAGGAAATATCTCTTCCCTGTAAAAATGACTTTTATCCATCTCAAAAACACAATCATCATGTTACATTTCATGGGGATCTCACTTAGGAAAGCAACACAGACAAAATACATTTCCTGTGCCAACATGAAACCTTTTAACAAAGTAACTACTTCAAACAAGCAAAACGTTTGTGGACACTTTCATAAAAGTTAATATTCAGCTGATATTATAGCAATAATAAAGGATGTTGGTTTAAAAGATGCACACTACTACAGCTTCCCCTTTTTACACAGCTCAATGCATGTTTTATTGTATTAAACCCAGTCAAGTTCAGATGGAAAGATACTGTTAAATATAAGCAATTCTCTGACTATAATCCTGCACCTTGCAGAGCAAATCATTGTTCATCAGTCAGGAAGTCTGCAAAGCCATGTCCGTATTGTTGCAGGACCCTTACAGACCAGACTCCCAGCTGGCAAAAAACTTTGTCACCACCTTGATCTCAAAGGAACAAGCCCAGTTTACACCCAGGGAGGATCTACACTCTTATTTATTGTGACTATCTGTTTCTTTTAGTGCTTCATTATTATCTGCATGGATGAGCAGATTAACTGGACATCTCTATCTGAGAGGATAAATACACTTGTATCTATCTATGAGGAAGGGTGGATGGTTTCCTGGATACCCACTCCCAGATACTGGATTAGTTTATGGAGAAGTCTGCTGGTCTTCATTTAGGGGACAGTTAACTTTTGGGTCAGCTTGCAGGTGTTCAGGGAACAAATTGCCTCCTGTAAGTTGGACCTCGAGACAGGGAACAGGGGACAGAAGATAAAAACAAATAGATAGATTATAAGGTGCTAGTTTACTCCCAAAGTAGGGCTAGGCACCTGCAGCTTCCAGTCAGGGGCACTGGCAGCCTCAGCTGACGCCAGAAGGCCATGGCTGAACTGTTCTTCACTGCTCATTGGAGCACAAGAGTGACCCAAGCCCAATGTGCAGCAGATGCTCGGTGACTCCATCCACAGCCACCAAAAGGAGCTGAGGAAAGCCAAGCACACGTCAGTCTGTTTATTCCTGCATATGCTTTCATGGAAAGATGGACCCTGTGGGATGGGGGATTGCTCTTGCGCATGCCCTCTTATAAAAGCATGTACTCACATATTTATCTAAGTATATTGATACCAGAGGGGTTCTTATCTTGCTCCACCCCCCTCACCTTAGCCCATATACTTAAAGAATATACAGCATTGAGTCAAGTACTGAAATATTTTGGGATCTGTGTCTCTCTTGGGGTTAAGATGGCTCAAGTTTAATAACTAACAGTACACTGATTTAAAACAGCTTGGAGGTCACTAACTGAGTGTGCAGGACAACTGCCAACTATTTCTTCCCTGGATACAGGGAGAAATTTCGACTTTAAACAAGTTGTTTTGCATGTGTCCGTCACAGGTGGATGCATATCCTTACACTCATCTCTGAAATGTCTGAAAATGGTCATTTCTGGAAGCAGGGCACTGGATAACAGATCTGGCCTGGCACAGAAATTCATGTGTTACAACTGGCAAAAATAAATAAAAAAAGGCTGGTATCCTGCCTGTATATCAAAAGCTAGGAGGATGCAAACAGGAAACTGAGTGAGACTCCAATGAGAGAAGGGCTCATGATCACCCAAAATGGGGCTAATTACAGGCCAACTGGAAAGTCCACAAGTGACCTCAGGAATATACCAGAACCAGTGGCAAAAGAAAATTGCTGCTTTCTCAAGCAGAAATAAAATAAAATTATATATATACACATACCAATAGCACAGATTTAATTCAAAGCACTGATAGAAAAATTACCGTGAGCAGAGACAAAGATAGTTAGAGTAGGAGCCAGAGGTTGGGTAAGGCAGATTACTGATTCCTCTGCTAAACTAGCTTGGTTTCTACATTCCATTAAACACAAAGCTGCAAGCTATACAAGGATTAAAGAAAGGTGATTTTGACAAGATGCAAGTCTGAAAAATATCTCTGTTAGACATAGTTGAATGTGGGGTTTTTTGACACCAATGATATGTCTGAATTTCAATTGAATATTACTTCTTGAAATGGGTTGTAATGTGGAAAAAAAATTACATACTATTTTCTTACATAAAGGTAGAAAAGCATTTCTTCCTCTGTTTTCCTATAGCCATTCTTGCTCAAAGGTCACCTTTTTTTAGAACATTATGTATGAAGAAGCCAGGTGAAAGGTTGGGGAGGGTTGTTTGTTTGCTTGTTTGTTTGTTTTAATTTGAGAGACTTTACTTTCTTTAAAGAATATATTTTGTCTAATAATTTGGCCTGTATGGAAAATTTCAGTTGTCAATCTAAGCTAGTTTTTGACAAAAACAAGCAAGCAGATTAACTATAATGAAGAGATTTCTGCTCATAATTTAGGATATATAAATGTTTCAGGCACAGCAATCCTCAAAAATCCCTGCCTTTGCATTATACATTTTTTTTCGTATGTTCTGAAAGTTAGGCACATTTATGAAGGAGTGTCTTCCTGAACTGCTGTGCTAATCACTGAATAATGAGACCTAAAAGGTTTGGGTTTGCTGTAGAGATAATATTAACATTCTTAATTCATGGGAAAAAAAGAAAGGATCACTAGTTTTTATTTATTGCTATGTAAAGCATGATTTATGAATATGGAAAAATATGCATTATCTCACATTGTAGATGTAATTTACAGAATCTAGAATATCATACTTATCACAAGCGGCAAAGATTTAGCATCATTACTGTTATGCTTTTTCTGTATAATTTTTTTCTGTGTAAATATGGATATGTGTTTGGACAAGAATATATGTATATGTGCCTACAGACATCTATACACTGAAAAAAAGAAAGAAATGTACCAAGATAGTGAGAAATATTTTTTAAAAAGGAATAGCCAGTACATGTGTTTCTCACTTAGACAACCTGGAGGGGCTGGGGGATACTGGGTTTCTTATCAGGTTCCTGCTTCGGTTTGTCTCCAGAGGACAGGATGGTTGCCTGTCTCCTTTCACTCCACCAGGTCCTGGCTGAGGTCATGGACCTCCTGCCACCAGGTCCCTACTTCTGAGGAACCACAGCAGGGTGATGGTGCTACCCACTATAGTCACCATGGCTTGGGCACCGATTTGGGAAAAGAAAGCAGTGCTGAACATCAAAAAAATAGGCCATGCTACGTAAAATAACTTTTTAGGAGTATATACTTCAATACATATAGCAGTCTCACAACTGCAAAATTCTCTGTTCCTGGACCTTTTAGGGCTAGAAGTAAATCCTGGGTCTCTTTGGGATCATCTGCTTCCTGTCATACCAAATATAGTTTCATTTCTGTAGATCTGCAGACTGTTCAACTCTTACATAAAAGAAATCTGTCAGTTTTTCAGACTCTTTCTTGATCTTCTGGCACTAGGACTACTATGCCTTTAGGGAGAAATATAGGTGTCTGCACAGGAAAGGAAACAAATGTGTGGCAGGTTAGATTATGACAAACAGGGAAAAAAAGTATCGGTTCAAAATTGCTCAAAAGTTTGGGTGTTGAATGAAGTTTCTGGAGGAGAAAATAGCAGGCAGGTAAACTAGTTAAAACTAGTATATCTATTGCATATTTAACCACAAGGATATCTCCTACTTGACTTCTTAGTGACAGATACACATACATTAGAAATGTATACAGAAATGTGTATCATTCAAAAAAACAGTGGAAATTGTCCACCTTTTTGTCTTTCTATGTTACAGAAAGAGACAACAGAGAAATGAGCCTATCGATCATAGCTTATACACTCAGACTTCTAAGGCTTGCAAGATGCTCTGTAATTTGTGATTTGACCTCTTGGTACCTTCCTCTTGCTGAGGTTCTCACAGAAAAAATGATGTGCCAATGAAGAGCGACACAAGATTCATCTTGTTTGACTGGCTAGGTCACAATGACAGTTTGGGTTAGTCTATAGCCATCTGCGATGTCTGGGAAAGATATAGTGAGGCTCTGTGGAATTACTTCCTAAAAGCATCACCAGCAAAGCCACAAAACACACTGAGGTCTATCAGGTGGAGTATTGGGTGATCCATAACACAGATACTTGTGTGATCTTCTCTTGGCTGCTGTGGCAGCAAGCACAACAATAGAAATATCTTGGATAAAAGAAAACAAGAACCAATCTGAATAGCAGCTGGTAGCACCCTGCACTGCAATTGCATCCACTGCACTGCTCCACTGTAG
>NW_010174090.1:58057-60464 GCF_000695765.1 Mesitornis unicolor
CTAGGGCCGGTGCCATAATTTCCACATTGCTGCTCCTTGGCTGCCAGCAAATGAATGTGGCTAAAGTCAGTGACTAGGACAGGCTGCCCTTGTGTCTGGCTGGTCCTTAGTTCCTGAGAGGGCTTGCAGAGCTCCCTGCCTGGTGCTGGTGTGACCTGCAACCTGCTGCAGTGTCCTTTGGGAGACGCACCAATGCACTCACTGCTGGCCAAAGGTCAAGTGAGTTGGGAGTATCTGTTCAAGCACTTGTTCACTCAGCATCCTCTGCAACTGCATCTTATACTAGCTTATTATTGACACCTAAGCAGCCATTTGCTACCCCCAGCAAACATGGACCTACGGACTCTTGGGTACAAGCCTCTTGCCAGGACATTTGGAGGCACTCTAAACCTATGGCAGATCACTGAGAACAACAAACTTGATGGTGATGTGTAAGTCTGAGACCCAGGTTGCTAGAGAGGATTTACCCATATTTGCTTACATGTTAGGGAGGCAGCAGTGGGAGTCATGGGGAGGTTATCTGCTGTTCCTGTTTGGCCACCTTTGGTCTGCCTATCAGGTCATAAATTGATATATCGAATGCACCTATATATAACAAGGAGTCCTGCCACATCCACTAGAGATGCGCTGACCTCACTCACACACACACTACCCTCACTGACAGCTCTGCTATTTGCTTGTGATTTACGGTCCACTGGCAATCCACGTGGACCGGGATTGAAAATGTTGCAGAGTGAATCAATTACAGTGTACTAGATTGATAGGCCACCTACTGTATTTAAAAATAATTGAACTGTGAAATGATTAAGCAAACTGAGAATTTCTATAAGTTTGAGTGCTAGGTAATTATAAATGGCAATTATGGAAGAACAAAAGTATATTAAGCAGCAGTGACAAGAATAAATGTTAGATTTCTGGCACTTCAGAGGTCTGTTTTTAACTCCAGTATGTATGAGCTGTCATCAAATCAATGAATCCAAATATGGTATGAATTCCCAAGAAGGAAGACTTAAAATGCTATCAAATGTATTAGAAAAATATACTAATTTCCAAGAAAGTAAAACTGAAAATCAAGCTACTAATGAAAGTTAAAGTAAGAAATATTGGGGAAATAAGCATAAATGGGGAACTGCAAATACTAAAGAAAATATTTGTGTTAAATTAGTTATTTTACTGCTTTTTGATAAATATGAACAAACACATGAAATGCAACATTTTTAGAAAGACATTTTAATAATACAGGATGGAGCAAGGAAGATAATTTATACAGTGGCCTTCACTAAAATCAGTGATTCTGGTCACATAAGAAGAAAAATTACAATAGCATTTTAAGCAGAAAAGAATAATTAGCAAAGCTCAGTTGATCTTTAGCTGTAACAAAGGACTGAATACTGAAGTCACAAATGTAGTCTGCTAAAAAAGTGAATACGCAGTCAATATTACCACAGACCTAAATGCTTTGCTCTCCTTTGTATTCCACCAAATAAAATGGGTGACATTGCTGACTCTCAGGCACCTTTACTACCCAGTGAGAGCCATGGAAGAAGTCTCCTAAATGTCACCTCAAAAAAAACTATGTAATTGCACTTGAAAAGACAAAATCTTGGTCATCAGTGAGAGACCATCTAATAGCTTAGGGGCATGGAAAAATAAAACTACAGAAAATTCTGATCAGGGCTTCCATTAACCAAAGCATTTGTATTCAATAATTTCAATGACAGGCCTCTCATCCACTTCATAAAATTAACCTTCACCAAAACAGAGATACTCCTCAGTTACCTCTCCAGTAGCCGTGGAGAGGCAAACTGTGCCAGGGTCCATGTGGATCCTCAACCACATTCACCCCAGGACTCTGAGGTGCTCCAAAATACTGAGGTAAGTTATGCAAGTAACATTGATGTTGTCTAGATTTCTGTTTCAAATGACCTGAAGTTTCATTCTGCAGTTTAAAAAAGTTATCTGGTTCCTTTTTTCACGTTTACATTGATTTTATAGAGTTTCATAATATCAATAGTGGGACCATACTATCAATAGTGGGACCATCATGTCATATGATAACCTATTACATTTATTTTATTGTTAAATTAACAAGATACTTTATTAATAATGATTTATCATCTTCTTTTCAGGTTAAAAATACCTTCTGCTTGAGTTGTATTGACAGCTTGTACAATAATAAAAGCTTTTTCCCGAGAAAGACCTTTTCAAGGACAGTTTACTAACAGCTTGTAAAAACTTCATTTATCCTGGCAAGTAATTATTCACAGAAAAAGTGTCATGATGTCAATGTGACTATTGACATGATCAAGGGGAGCAATGATGATCACAACTGGGCCACATCTCCCTAGTGATTTGAAAGAGCATGACATTTGGTATGGGGAGCCCCTTCATCTGTTACTGAGTTCAG
>NW_010174090.1:60495-61776 GCF_000695765.1 Mesitornis unicolor
GGCTTCAGCAGCATCCCCCAGGGTGAGCCCTCTGAGCTCCAGGAAGAGTCAACTGTCTCATGACACACCTGAAAGAGTTTATTTTACACTTCAGTATAACTAAGACCTAAGGGTGTAGTAGAGTGTGAAAAAATCTGTCATTAGCCATGTGGAATGGTGTAAACTGACTAGTCATTTAAAAAAACCTTCAACCCCTCCTCCCCCAAAAACAACAAAAAAAACCCACCAAACAACAAAAAAACCACCAAAAAACCCACCCAGAGAATGGGTTGCTACCCTACCTTCAGAAACCCACTGTGCAGCCCATGAACTGCAATGCATGGCATAGTTTATATGGATCCTTTGCATGGTGTTCTTGCAGAAAACAGGAGTAGGTTCCCTGAAACCTTTTGCACAGTTTTTATAGGATCATTACAATATACCCCTGGAGCAGAAATCTCACTATGAAAGCACATAGAATTATTCTCTGATATTTTTTTATCCTTCCCATCTGCCTTGCATTTTTTAACGTATATTACATATGTTAGCTTTCCCCACCAATGTGTAACGATGGCAATGGCTGATCTGTCCAATACAATCAACAGCCCATGAGAAATTTCAGAGAAGCAGTTTTTGCTCTGTACTGGGGCAAGAATGGAGGCATCACAGACGTTGGAATGTGATTTCTTTGTCTTTGTTTGTCTCTTAACAAATTGAAAATACTCTTTCTGTCTAGCATGATAATTTTTTTAGCATAATGTAATAACAAGGGAGAAATGCTTAACCTAAGATACTGTACTTTTCACTCAAATAAATTGCCTCTTTAAAATGCTTTTGTATAAACTGTGAATTTAAACTCTCAGTCCCTGTGGACAGCTCCTCTGATATTGTGTTTGCATTAGAGGAAAACATTCAGGACATCCTTAGGAAACTAATCCTCCGAAGGGATGAAATTCAGGAGAGGCTAGCAAGTCTGCACCTTTGATCCACTCCCAACACAGCAAAGCCATGCAGGATTATACCAAAGACTTTAACAAAAATACTTGGGGAATTTTAAACCCAGAAGTATCTGCAATCTTTACAACCCAAGATACTTTTCATTAGGTCTTCTTTAGTAATGTTCTGACTTATAACTCTTTCATATGCAAGTCAGTTGGCAGGGAAGAAAGGGGTAAATGTCACTGAAAGTCTTTGTGCAACCTTAGTGCTCTGCCAAGTAGCAGATTCTGATTAAGTATGTTGATGTAGGGGTTAATTTAAGGAAAATATACACTTTTCTGCTTCCTTACCTTTACCTCTTTC
>NW_010174090.1:61807-82999 GCF_000695765.1 Mesitornis unicolor
TTATTGTATTGCTGTAAATTGAAAAGGTTAAAACAAGTGATATGTGCATATACTTCTTACAATCATTTTTCAAGGCAAGGAAATTTATGTATCAAAAAATGCCCTGAAAAATCTCTCAGAATGACACTATTTTTTAAAAGTTTGATTCACTTTCATAGCTGCACACTACAGTGCATATTTTTCTTTTTATTGACTGTCGGTTCAGTGTCTGAAAAATAGTACCAAAAATCATCCCTACCCAAGAGCAGGTTGTTGCAGAGGAGCAGCTCACCTCTAGTAACATTTCAAAACACACTACTAATTACCAGAACGATGTTTTGACTAGTAGCAATACATAAATGTTTTGTAAAAACCTGACTCTCTAGTGAGAGAGACCACTATGTCTTTCCATGCATTTGAAGAGGTTTTAAATGACAAGGTTTTGTTCTGAGAAGGTGGTGACAATACCACAGAATTTCACAAGATGACTGTGATAAATGCAGCAGCAAAAGCAAAGACTGCTTAATAGACAGTGAACCTCAGCCCCTATTATTACTGCTCTTCCAGGATGTAGGATTTCCTTAAATCAATTTCATATTTCAAGGGGTTTAAGTCAGCATTCAAAAAAAATGCATTTAGAGCATAACAGATCAAAATCTACAGACACTACCCAGGCAATTCTGTTTAATGTAATGGAAATTGGCTGCGAATGTCTAAAGAAATACATTTGAAGTTCTCACTATACAAATGAAAAGTCAAACCTACTTAACAGGTCAGCTTCATGACATAATTCTTTTTCTCATTCAGTTTTTAAGCACCTATGAACTGGGCTTCCTAGAGGGATCAGAAAAAGTTTTTAAACAGTCATCCTTTGAGATGGATACTTCCAGTTCTCAGAAAATCCCTCCAAAGATGCCGGGAACCATGTCATCCAGGCTGTAGTAGCCAAGGGAGCCGACCTAAGATGTCCATTTCATATTTTACTAGTGGAGACCTGCTGTACGATCAGTCTCATTTGAGGCCAGCCATAAGTGATTTTGCTTTCCTGTGCAGATCAATGAATACCTAAATGTCTGTGAAATGGTACCATGGCAGCCAGGTAATACTCCTATATTTCTTTTAATGACAGTTTCTGTTTTCCACTGCCACTCTGCCCCATTAATCCCACTCTGAGAGCTGAAAAATGAGGTTCCATATATACATATAATGGCTTGCATGTGTTTTCAAGGTCTCTTCCATATCCGAATTTTCCTAACTCTTAAAGAACCATTATTAAAGTTTCTGAATTCAGTCTCTTATTTTACACAATGCTATAAAGCACCTTGTACTTCAATAAATTCATGATGAGGTTCTTTCTCCACCTTTCATACACCAGCCCCAAGGCCCAGTGCTCCTGTCCACTGTCTACCGAGCAGCAGGGTACAAAGTCGACTTTGCACTTTCAAGCCATAACAGGGAAACATGAACATGTTAGATCCCATTCTTGCTGGAGTATGTGTAGAAAGGCAGTAGAATTTCTTCTGCTGAGATTATAGACATTGTAGGCAAATCTGTGTTTCTTTTCAGAGGCTAACAACCCTGCTCTCAGCACATAGATCAGGGGCTGTGGTCTCACTGTCCCTGCAGCTCAGGGTAGAGCCCAGACTTTGGCCCAGTGTGGGCCACATTGGATGACCTGGAGTTGTTCTGCTCAAGCTCTCTTGAAGTCTCTGCTTGGAGACCTTGTTTTTGGTGGCTGCAGCCAGCATCCTGCTTCAGAGCTCCTTCATATTCCTGGAGAGCAGCTTGAAGGAGCCGCAGAGCAATGCTGCCAGCAAACCATCCCTGTCCATCAGCAGCAGATCCTTCACTCCATAAATGTATGCAAAGACATCTCAGGCTATGGTGGAGAAGGGGTTTGAAGCATGCTGGACATGGAAGGGGCATCCAGTGTGACATGGGATTTGCCAGGCATCTGTCTCGTAGATAAAACAGCATTATCCTTTTCCTCTGTGCAGGCTGGCTCTGTGCTTGCTCTTGCAATCAGTTCTGAAGTTATGCAAGTTTTTTACTTTCTTCTTCTCCTTTAAATTTATACAGTGGTATAATTTTTGGTAGCAAGTCTTTGACCCTTGTTTCAATGAGTGTGCAGTTTGTGTTTACTTCAGAGAGCCACTCCTCAGCTTGTTTAGAGGAGTAAGTAACAAATCAGACTAAGTCTGTGTGACTAGTCAAAAGAGAATAAATCTTTTGAACAGCATTTTTCAGTATCCTGGGGCTTGTCCTTGTGGAGGTTAAAGACAAAGTGACAACTAAAAATGACAGAGATCAAGGGCTAGAGTAGCTAAGCTGTGTTGCAAGGAATTCATAATCTTGTGGCAATTAATCACGAATAGTGGGACCTGACCTGCAAACACCTACAAAAGATACTATCCCTCACACTTTTGCCCAAAATGCACAAAATACAGAAATGCTTCACCTCTTTGAAAATGGCCAGCAGTCTTGAAATATCCCAACATATAAACTGGTATAATTCAGATCACAGTTTTTACACTGATAGATTTTTAGCTGTGGTGAGCAGAAGATGGGAAACTTAGAGCTTCTTTTGCCTTTTTTTCCTCTTTTCTTTTAATTATTCTTCTATAAAAATTCTTATTCTATAAAAGATTACTTACAATCTATGAATGTATTTTCCTGGCATAGTAGTTTGCAGAAGGAAAGTAAATAATGCTGATAAGGAAACACTATTTTTACACATTCAGGTAGGGCATGTTCCCTAGGTGTAGAATCACAGAATCATTTAGGTTGTGAAGGACCTTTAAGATCACCGAGTCCAACTGTTAATACTACAAAGTCTACCACTAAACCATGTCCCTGAGCACTACATCTACACATATTTTAAACAGCTCCAGGGGTGGTGACTCAACCACTTTCCTGCATAGGCCATTCCAATGCTGTACAACCCTCTCAGTGAAGATTTTTTTCCCTAATAGCCACTCTAAACCTCCTTAGCCAGGAATGAAACATTGCTCTTGATCCCAGCCCATGGCACAGACACTTTACGCTCCTCCATTAACCTAAAGCAGACATCCAACTCAATTTATCCAGCCTTGAAGAAGCACTGCAGACTTTGCAGTGTTCCCACTGGAGCTTCCAGAAGACCACCAGCTAAGGGCATTGTGTGGGACCCCAGAAGACTGAGGCTATTGCTTTCCTGCTTTGCAGCACTGATGTCATGGTTTAACCAAGCAAGCAGCTAAACACCATGCAGGTCGCTTACTCAACTTTCCCCCAACTCCCAGGTGGAATGGGGAAGAGAATCAAGAGAGTAAAAGAACTCATCATTGAGTTTTATCGTTTATCATTGAGATAAAGACTATTTAATAATTAAAATAAACCAAACTGAAATAATAATAATAACAACAACAACAACAATAATGAACTGCAACAGGAATAGGACCAGTTATAATAAAACAATCAAAGTTATTCTCAGCTCACAAACAGCAGCCACTGGCTGTATATCAATGAAAATGTGACAAGGGAGAGGTGAGCCTCAGGAACTGAAACAGGCTGCCATCATGAAGTAGAAGTGAAGGGACTGAAGAGAAGGAATTGAAGGAAGGAAGGGTCGAAGGGCCAAAGGTGTTGTTCCCTACAAACTCCCCAATATATAGTGGCTGTGACATTTATGAGCTAGAATACATCTTCATTGGTCAGTTTGGATCACACCCGGATCATCTGCCCTGGGTCACATGTCCCAGAGAATCCTAGGCTTTCGTCGCTCCCCTCCATCCTCTTGTGCAGAAAGAAGGAAAAAAAAAACCAAACACAAAACAAAAAAAAAAGAAAAACCCAAAACAAACTATAACCACAAATGCAGGAGAAAGATTGAAAAACAAAACCTTGAAAAAAGTAAATATTGTCATGTTATCATATCAGTCCCAGCACAAATCCAAAACAAAATTCTGTCCTGGCTAAAGCTATAATATCAACTTGTGTTCACTAAAGCGAACACTACTGTTTTCTCAGAAATACAGCTCTGCTGAAACATTAAAACATTCAATCCCAGCAAAACCAGGACAACCCATCAGCTGCTCATGGCACAGGCTGTGTCAGCTTTACCCAGCATAGCCCTGAGCAGACTGGCAATCAGAAGACCACTAAAATGTGTCCTTTTTTGCCACTGCTGAGGACCTGGCCCCATCATTCTCCTGCAGAGATTGTTACAGGCCAGAAGGGACTGCTCTGCTAAGGCCTGTTCCTGGAGCTATAGGCAGCCCTGCAGATCCAGTGTGTGACAACCATCACCACTTATGTGCTGATATACTTAGCCCTTTCTGGCAATTAAATCATTCAACTTACCATCCTTTAATGTAGTTAAGCTATTTTTCTATGCAAATGATAGTTTATTTTAACATTCATCAGCTTTTCAGGATTTCCAAACATGACCATTGCTAAAAAAACACCAAAGCCATCACTTCTGCAGGAAATGTTAGAAGGACCAGCAAAGCTCTGTCTGTGGGGAATAAAGGTTTCTGCAGCAGAGAAGGGACAGAAGTGGGGAGAGGGGAAGGGAGAGGAGGGCAGAGACTTGGTCTTCCTCCATAGACATGAGGTTGTACTCCAAGCTTTCCCTGGAAAAGTCCTGAGGGAGTCCAAGCTGAAGGGCTTTGTGAGTCATAATCAACTTCACCTTTTGCACTTGGGTGCTCAGCTTAGCTGCTTACCCCGGAAAAGATCTGATTCTCATTCAAAAAACAAGTAAAACTGCATTTTTAAGGTCAGATGATACCTGGTGCACTCATTGAGTTGCTGAAGCATGTCCAGAGAAGGGTAACGAAGCTGGTGAAGGGTCTGGAGAACAGAACTATGAGGAGTGGCTGAGGGAACTGGGGTTGTTTAGCCTGGAGAAGAGGAAGCTTAAGGGACGCCTTATCGCTCTCTACAAAGTACCTGAAAGGAGGGTGTAGAGAGGTGGATGTTGGTCTCTTCTCACAAGCGACTAGTAATAGGATGAGAGGAAATAGCCTCAAGTTGCACCAGGGGAGGGTTAGATTGGATATTAGGAAAAAAATACTTACTGAAAGAGTGGTCAAGCATTGGAACAGGCTCCCCAGGGAAGTGGTGGAGTCGCCATCCTTGGAGGTGTTCAAAAATATGTAGATGTGGCACTTTGGGACATGGTTTAGTGGGCATGGTGGTGTTGGGTTGATGGCTGGACTTGATGATCTTAGAGGTCTTCTCCAACCCTCATGATTCTGTGATTCTATGAACTTTGATCATGTACCAGCAGAGCCAGGGTCTGCAAATCTATAAGCCCCTCTACGTTCTGCTTTTTCTGTGTGTACCAAAATCCAGTGGTTGCCTTTCCTACTGTCGCAGTGTAGACACACATCCACTCATGCTACGTTCTAGACAAATGGAAAAAGGTAAGTACTCTTTCCAAGCAGGAAGACTAAGAGTGCTGGGAGGATCCTGGTGGGACAGCCTCATGTCAGTAAAGGACACCGTGTTACTTAATTAGAGACACACGGGCTGTTGACAGTCCACTAAATACAGTTAAAGGGCAAGATTGCAGTAAACCAATTAATGATGGATGTTAATTCCATCTAATTAATTTCCAAGGAGAAGTTATGGCTGGGGAAATCTAGGATGCTTTGCGTTTCTCAAATTTCAGCTAGGAATTTTTTTTTTTAAAATAATAATCTGAAAATGACAAAGAAACATATTAGCTAAAATCAAAGTGATAAGTTTAAAAAACAGCCAATCAGAAGAAGACAGATTTGACACCATGGAGACAAATTATCTACTAAGAAAAATTAGGTTGAAATATTATGACCAAGAAAGCAAATCCAGCCTTGCAGGCAGCAAACTGTCTGCTTTAAAAGGAAGGGCGATTGTTCTCAAAACTCAAGATGAATGAAGGTATTATCTGAAATAAGATGTGAAAAGAAATCTCAAAATATGATTGACAAATCTCAACAACTCTGTAACTAAGGCAGTAGTTCCAGAATTTCATTTAGAGATGAACTTCAAAAAAGGGAAAATGTGAATCTGTGCTGCTTTATAGTCACCAAAAATAGCATTTAATCATTTAACAGAAGCAAAAAAAGCTTTTTTCAGTGGTTCTTCCTCTTCAAATTTCTTTCTCAATCTATTCTAAAGTCTTGGTTTCTAGTTGAAAAACAGTAGTGACAGTGGTATGACAGCAGAATTTAAGAAATGAAATTTGATTGAGACAGGAAATGCATATTTCAGAATGTTTTGGATTTAAAAAATATATTAGAGATACTATATGAATTTTGATATACACTATTCTTTCAATACAGTTTAAAAAAACCCTCAGTGCTGCACTTGTCACAGCTAAGTCCTTCACCTCCCTGCAAACAAGGAAGATCAGGCTTGACATTTCTGGCATTTCTAAATTAAAAAGTAAAACATAAATAAGTTTTAAGTAAATGTCTTCCTCCATCCAACATATATGAGTGAAAAAAAGGCACTATCAAGATGATATCTTCCCCAATGATTGCACTTAAAGCCTAACAAATAAATATCATATAAATATCATATTACTCTGCACAGACTTTCAGGAGATGAAATCCACCACCGAAGCTCAAAAGCAAAACCACTGTGAACATCTGGGAGGTAGCCTGGATTGTCAGCCGGTTCCAACACCAAGCACCCAGGGATGAGAGTGCTGGTGAAGCTGGTGCTTTACATCTCAGGATATGAGAAGTGTTGGCTCTTCCCAGTACCCTGGAAAAGAAGGAGAGGATCCTGGCTTCTGAAACCTCCTTGAAATCCCGGCTGTCTCCCTGGTCATTTGTATGGTGCTCACCGGCGCAACCTCTGAGTCCTCAGTCATTTACTTTTCCCCTAACCTCAGAGTAATCCAACTCTTACACTGAGCCTCTGAGTAATTAAACAACACTTTTATTTCCTTTCTGGTTCCCCCGTGTGTCTTCAAACTCCAATGCATATTCCATAACATTAAGGTTGGAAACTGACTTCCCTGTGTCATACAGAAACACACACTCTCTTAGAAGAAAAATACAAATGTTCATTGCACTGCCTACCCTCTGCCTTCTTCTCATCCTCCTCCTCCTCTTTCTCCTCACCCACATTCATGCTCCAAGGGTCCCTGGGTGGCTCACACTCGACATTCCCCACCACTGTGAGAAATACTTTCCCATTTATTCTGCCTTCATCTAAAAGGCACTTTGCTCTCCTGGGTATTCACAGCATTAACTTGAGCCACATGAACCCCATTTCTATGCTGCAGATAAATTGTGCCTGGAGACCTATCTACTTAACACTGCATCTAGCAACCAAGCACTCTTCTTCCGATATATTGTTAAATTTGCTGTTTGCTTCCCTGTCACTTGTGCAACTGGTATTTTTTACTAAAATCCCAAATGTCTGCAGTGTTCAAAGTATCTGAGTCTAAAAAACTGTCCAGCTTGGATTTTCCAATTTTTTCTCTACCCTTTCTCCAGGCTCAAGTATTAGGGTTTAAGTGGTGACTGGATATAAATCCAAATGACTTCTGGTTTTTTTCTTTTTTTTTTCTTGCCCAGTAATAATCTATCTCTGAACACATAAAGTAAAATTAATTTTATTTTCCTGAAAAACATAATGTGAGTGGAAACAGCAAGTTAAAGATAATGAAAAGCAGAGTAATCAGCTTTCAATAAAGAGACATATTTGTAACACTTGGAGAAAAAGTAGTAATGTGCAGCAGAAAAAAAAGAATCTGAGCAAAAAGATTATAAAATATAATTTTTATAACCTGGAAATGTGAAATAAACAGGGTTTTCCAAGTCAAAAAAGAAAGCAGAATCACATTAGAAAAGGCTGAAGGACTCATTACTGTGATTTTTTTTAAAGTTTTTTTTGTTTTTAAAGAGCAGTTTGGAATGTGTGGGTGATCGTGACCTGATGGAGAATTTTTTCTCTTTCTTTTCTGTAGTGGTCTGCCCAGAAACATGAGGTAGCTTTGCAAACTAACCATCACAAACAAAGTTTTTAAAATTTCTGAGGGCTCAGAAATTCCAGAACTTGATAGGACCCTCCATGCTTGGCATGGAGCACTGGCACGCTGTCCTTCACTGCTCTGCTTAGTCACAGTCTTCAGATTCCTTTTTATAAACCAAGCATTACCACATTTTTTTTCAGGGAGGAGAATCTAAAGCCTGAGTCGTATATATGGCTGCATAACACAAACATCACCTACACCAGATTATGCATTAAATAACAGTTTGGATAGTGCGACACAAAAGAACTTTCTATTGCTGCCTTCATATCTTCCCACCCAAGATGGCCAAGTGCGTGCTATGACCTCAGTGCTGCTAAACTGTCAGGTACATTGATGTCAGAGAATAAAAGTGAGAGGGGTAAGGTCTTGTTTGTTCCCAAAAACAAATGCATGGGCAAAGAAAACCCATGCCAAGGTAGGTGGGAGAACAGCAGAAAGCCTTGCCTCACCTAAAAGGGTGATGCTTAACCAGTACCTTCCCTTTATCTGAGTGTGTGCTCTACAAATGCAGCTGAGCCTTGAAGAGTGGAAAACCCATGGAGGAAAATGCTACACGATCACCAGATTAATGGCTGCCACGTAACAAGTATGCATGAGGACGCAGAAAGAGCACACTTATTCCTGAGCCTGGGATGTCACCACCTAACGCTCACGTTTTCGCAAAACATTTTCCACTGATAAATACATGTTACTTGACAAAATACATTTACTTCCCTGGCATAGATATATGCAGAGGCTGTCAAACATTCTGGTTAAAATTATACTGAATAAGAAGGTTTAGTGCTCTCACTAGGAAAAATGAGACTTTTCTGAAATACACTGGGGTTGTTTCTGTTAGGAAATTATATTTTGCTACAGAAAATAAAAAAATATAGTGACAGCATGTCTTTCTTCACATAATTTTTCCAGATTTTCTTCTTTTAATTTTTACTTTTTTATTTTGGCTACAACAATGTGTTTGTAATGTCAGGATTAATATAATGGCTCAGTTTACTAAACTTTTCCCAACAGTAACCTCATCGTAGTGCCAAAGCATTTTCTACCCCTTACCATTGAGCACATATCAGTATTTCCTTCTGTTATGCATGCCAAAAAATATGAATTTTTGGTAAATGTGAATCCAGATGCATCTGCAATAATAGATCTATTCAATGTTACCTAGATGTGTCATAGCTGATCACATTTTGAGATAATGTTTTACTAATTGATAAGATAATGCACACACTCAAATAACTATCGAGCCACAGCTTAGAAAAATAAAGATACGTCATAGGGGAATATATTCAAACATTTTTCGTCCTTCTGCATAACAAGTGGAAGAAAGAAAATGTAACTATTAATATGGACACGTACTGGCATTCTTAGGAAACACTCTTATGTCAACTGAAATATGGAATAAAATAAAAACCTGAGGCTAAACTTCAACTTCGAAAATCATCTGGCAGTCAAGCATCTAAAATCAGATAAAATTTCATCACTGGTTCATCAGCTCTGCAGTTTCAACTACTGAGTCCTAAACTCCCCATCTCTGAATATATTGTCTCAGACAGTTGTTTGCAGAAACTGGTATTTCACACAACAGAGGCTGGGTTTCCCTGACGTCAGTTCAACTGCAAGCAGTTTATGACATCATCTGTAAACACAAAATACACCATAATACAGTACTCACAACATACTTTTTATTTTATCTGCAGCACATTTAATATCTTAAGCTTTAAGTAACTCTTAGGAGGAGGGTGTAGGAGCAGGCATAGGAAAAAGAAATTAAACAAGGCTAGTATTGTGTTCTGGGCCAAAATTACAAAAGAAAGTTGTGCAGATTTTAGAGCCTGTTCCAGCCTCATCTTGGTTCCAGCTTTAAATCCAATGGGAATCTTTGCACTGACTTTAATGTCTGTTGTCTTAGTATTGAATTTTCAGAACAAACTCCATTTAAATACACACACACACACACACACACACACACACGCGCGCACACTTATATATGCCTTTATACGCATATGTGTATATATACATAGAATCATAGAATCATAGAATCATAGAATCAGAATCACAGAATCATAGAATGGTTTGGGTAGGAAGGGATCTTAAAGATCATCCAGTCCAATTCCCTGCCATGGGCAGGGACACCTGCCACCAGACCAGGTTGCTCAAAGTCCTGACCAGGACACATCCAGGAAGGAGGTATCCACAGCTTTTCTGGGCAACCTGTGCCAGTGTCTCACCACTCTCACAGTAAAGAATTTCTTCCTAATATCTAGTCTAAATCTTCCCTCTTCCAGTTTAAAACCATTCCTCCTCATTCTATTGCTATCAGTCCTTATAAAAAGTTCCTCCTCAGCTTTCCTGTAGGACCCCTTCAGGAACTGGAAAGCCACAATAAAGTCGCCCCACAGCCTTCTCTTCTCCAGACTGAACAGCCCCAACTCTCTGAGCCGGTCTTCACAGGGGAGGTGCTCCAGCCCCCTGATCATCTTCGTGGCCCTTCTTTGGACCTGCTCCAACAGCTCAATGTCCTTGTTGTGTTGGTGACTACAGAGCTGGATGCAGTACTCCAGGTAGGGTCTCATGAGAGCAGAGTAGAGGGGCAGAATCACCTTCCTCGCCCTTCTGGCTACACTTATTTTGATGCAGCCCAGGATGCTGTCGGCTTTCTGGGCTGCAAGCACACATGGCCGGCTCATGTTGAGTTTTCCACTGACTGACACCCCGAAGTCCTTCTCCTCGGGACTCAAGCCATTCTCCACCCAGCCTGTATTTGAACTTGGACATACATATACATATGTATACATATACATATGCTGTAGACCTATTAAGAATTGTAAAGGAATAGAAAAACAGATGTATAAATGCATTTTACAAAATAAAAATGCATTATAAACTACAGGAAGATAATGTGCTTGCCTTTTTTCTTACCTGAATTCTCTCAGAAAAGCAATCTACTTGTACTTCATTCTTTTCTTTTTTTTGTGTGTGTGTTTTTTGTTTATATGTTCAGTGCTTTGAGTATACTGTTTTCATTATAGACTGACAATGTGCTGGGAATTAAGCCTGTGTTACACACAGGCAGATGTTATTTTATAGACTGTCATTCAATGTAATGGTACCAGATTTTAGCACTTAGACTGCATCCCAATTACCCATTAGAAGTCTGTGTAGTTGGGGAGCCGGAAAAAATCTACTCTGCATTGTAGCAATTATTTCAGGATATCTACATCCCAAACTTTATGTGATGGATGGCTTTTCCATGAGCAGTAGCTGCTATTTTAAACAGAAGTTTCTGACCAAGGAAAGAATAAAGTGAAAAGCATTTGAGTCTTTCTGCTGGGAAAGACTCCCCTTCTTACCTTTTCTTTTCCAGTCCATGATGAAGCAGAAGCCTTGCAAAAATGCTGTAGAAATAAACCTGGTACAAGGAGACAACTGAGGACAAGCAGAATATCCTTTATGTATATTAGAGGATATTATATCCTTTGCTGGTCATTTGTATTCGTTCCTGGTTTTTGTGGTTTTTTTTTTAAGGAGACATGGTGTACATAGACAACTGCCATCTTTATCCTACCATCTCTACACATCTGGAAAGCCCTTGCATTCAGCACATCCCCTTACCAAAAGCAAGCATCTTCTATGTGCCTTTTCAATCACACTCAAAAGGTTATGGAGTATCAGAGAATGATGGGCTGTTATTGTTCTCTTGACACATTTCTTTGATCTCACTTTGTGATGGTACATATAAAGAAAGATAATTGTTTTGGAGAAGTTTTAACAGAGCCCTAAGCAAGTTTACTAGAGAAAGCTGTAAGTATGGGGACGTAAAGGGTCACACAATACGATGGGGGAGAATCTAACGATGCCAAGCTTGAGTGTCTGACTTCTGGGGCAGAAGAGGCCAGACTACCCAAGCATGCCTTCAACAACAGGTACATATTTTAAGACCAAGTTCAGAGTGTTAAAATATCAAATATCTTCTAGACTAGTGCTCTTCCAGTGAGCCTGAACTGTGAGCGGGACTGCCTGTTCCCTCCTGCTGGTCACAATGCCCACTCAGGGATCTGGGCAGCAGTTAGCCCTGGGACAGCCCAGTGCTCCAGGATCAGCCTCACCCTGACAGTAACCAGCAAAAGAGCTCTTTGCTGGTTTCAGCAACCAGCACTGGCCTCTTGACTCTCACTAATGACTTTTAAGCAGCAGCTTCATTGGAAACGATCTTCTACAGGTGGTATAGCTGTGTGCGTGTGTGTGTGTGTGTGTGTGTCTGTGTGTGTGTGTGTGTTCGCATGCACACATATGCTTGTAATCAAATCTGAATCCCTTGTGAAGAAAGACATTTGCTGAAGAAGATGTTTCTTTTTCCTGTTTGGGCTCTGCTACAGTTTCTTAATTCTGGAAAAAAATCAGAAGACAATGCACAAGGGGATCATCCTTCTTCATTAGTCATTTTTTGTTGTGTTTTTTTTCTTACTTGCTCATGTTTTTCCCTTTTTGGAGCATTGTTTGGCATTGAGAAAACAGAAATATCCAAGTATTAGCACAAACAAAGCCTATCAAATGTTGTGCTCACCAGCCATTAGTAGTGACTACATTAACAATGGTGGTGTGTGAAGCATACGAGCAATGCTGAAGAGGCTCAACTCAGTAGGTATCTACCTACACTCAGGAGCGTGCTTCATGATTGGGAATTTCCTCTCGGGAATTAAGCTCCCAGAAGAAAAGGCTGGAAGGCTTGAGGAAGGGCTGGATCACCTGGGTGAATAACCTGATCCATACAGCCATAGGCAATATGAGGAATGGACCGAGTGGTCAGTGCAGCCCCTGTCACGGACAACACTGTGGTAAAAGCCAGGTGTACTAAAGGAATGTTCACCTTTAAGGGAATATTATTTTTTCATATAACGTGTCTTAACCTGTCAGAGAATAAAATAATGTTCTGAGTTGCTTCAGTTAGTGAAACCCAAACAACTCTAAGCTTCCAGGACACTGGCAATGATGGATTATTGTCCCTACCTTTGGTTCACACAAGTGTTCTATTATCACATTCAGTGTTCTTGAACATTTGAACATACCCACAGACATAGGAAGGCAGCACTCTGCACCATCCAACCCACAGGACATTATGCTGTTTGCACTGCTTGACTACAGGTCCCAGGTTTGACTGGGTTGGACAGACGTAGAGCAGAACTAAGTGAACATCTGATGTCCTCTGCTTCAGACACAAGAGATCCCTTAATGATGGGGGATCCTTCAAAAAAAAAAAGTACTGAATAAAATGTGCATAGGTAAGTTTACTTCTTCCTACCCTGTTTTTCTCACTTTGTTCCCACCTGGATAGTATGTCAAAAGGGGTAAGGTTTTCTCACATTTACATTTTGAGGATCTGGGTAGAGAGTCCAGGCAAGAACAGCCTTGCGATGACTCCATCCTCTGCGAGGCAGTCTGTCCTCTCCCCCTTCAGCCACAGCCGAGAGACTGGGACAAGATCTGAAACTGGAGCTATACAGATCAGCTGTAGAAGTAGACCAGACAAGGAACACAGTTTATATAACCAACCAGACAGTTTTTGTTACAGATTCACTTATCTCAGCTGCTTTTTTAAGATAGTACTCAGATAAAACAGCTTTGTTGCAATGATGTGCATATCCATGATGTAACGTGTCAAATTTCAGTATGCTCAAATAATAAATCTCTAATCTTTACCACTCAATTGTGGCCAAAAATCTCCTGAGTCAGCCTGTGAGACATGTTGACATTTCTAGGAGTAATCTGACACTAGAATATCGAGTACTTAGTATTGTGAAAAACATCACACTGACCGGGTTTGATTTAAAAAAAATAAAAATCCCATACTTCATTCCACTGCCAGTCTAATATCTCTTGTCTATTTTGAGACTCAGTGAAGTCTGCAGATATATGTATCAAATAATTTAACCTTGAAAGAATATGCTGCAACTTTACTCATAGGTCTGAACATTTGTAACACACCTTTCTCAAGCTTCTGATTGCAATCTGTAAAATAGAATTTCTCTCAGGTATAACAATTCTTCTTCTGAAACAAGTATTCTTGTTTTCTTCAAGTCATTTGAACAGCAGCTCCTAAATCATGACTCTCTGCAGTTAATCACCAAATCAACACAGCATCTCAAATTCCAGTACCAAGTACACTGTTGTTAATTTAGGTAGTACACACGGCAGAGATGCTCCTGATCTGTGCCTGTGAAAGGTGAAGAAGTCTCTGTACTACTTTGAAGAGGATCAACAGGAAAATACTGCTGTATCAGTGGGGAAAACCTGCTTTCCTATAAAAGAACAATTCTTTAACTCTATCAAAATCTTTGTCTGCAGGACTTATCAGATAAAATGAACATTAAAAACATTTAAAGACTTAACAAAACTAACAAACAGAAGAGTAAGGCAAGCATTACTCTCCCTTTAGTCTTATACTCAAAGTCCTGGTTCTTCACTGTATTTTATTTTGGTGACCAGCAAGAAGCTCAGAAGGCTCTTTCTGAGTACTGGTGGAAGAGAGAACTCCCAAAATGACATGGGAAATGTGTACATCTTTTCATTCACTGTGTCCAGCTGACTTTGCCAAAATGCAGCAAAATACTGTGTACTTCTGCCATATATCGTATCTTGAAGGTAAATGAAAATGTTCCCTTGCAAATCTGTTTGTTCCATCATTTGGGATCCCAGTCAAGGCAAAGTAACCATCTTTTCTTCTTTCTTTTCCTCTCTCATTTAGACTCTCAAAAATTGATTCACACATTAGGCTCATCCATTTTTCTGGATCATTTCCATTTTTACCAGTCTATTTCCACTTACTTTTCTGGCAATGGGCACTGCTGGTTGTCAATTAAGATCTGGCTAATTTTATTGGATCTACATCTCAGGTCCTTAAAGAATTTATCAAATTATGGCATCTAAAACTCCCTTACCTACCTTCTTTTTGGTAGTATATTATGAGCTGATAAGCATCAGTAGCTGACATTTATCATGCAGAGACACTGGTTAGTGACTGTTTGGCAATACTTTTCTACACTTATATTTGTACAGAACACGCATTCCTTCAACCTTCAGTTTATCTATTGCAAAAGCCTTTTTTGACACCCGAATCCCATTTTCCCTGGGAAGTGGCAGGAGGGATTTAACAAATAAGATAATTCTGACAATCACAGAATTCCCTCTAGCTTCATATTTCAACGATTTCAGCCTTGTGCAAGCAAACACCTATTGAGTTCTCCATGGACTGACTCCACAATAACACTCATATTGAACTGCTATTTCCAGCTAAACCCTGTCTGAGGATCTGGGTTCAGGTTTTGTCAATACTCCAGGCCATGAAGCAGTGTGACCTGGGAAGAGATATGTGCCTCGTTCAGCTCTTCTAGCTTCAAGGGAAGAGCATGTCAAAACCCAGGCAGAAGAGGCAGGTAGCCAAGAGCAGTTTACATTATCCAGGGTTAAAACAGCCCACAGTGATTAACTATGTCCTCAGATGGGAAAAGCATAAGATAATTAAGAAGTATCTTGAGAAAAGCATGTTTCCCCCAGATCTTGAGAAACTAAAACCACGAGCACATAGCAATTATCAATCCTTACTGTTTACATGCTCTACAAGCAGTGGCTGAAACACTGGTTTCTCCTGAGGAAATAAAATAGTGTGTAAAGTGTGACATACATGAAAAAGAGTATGGCACAGCAGGTCAGACCTTGTGGCATAGTTCTGTATAACTTAACAGCAGGATGATTTTTTTTTCATTTGCATCAAAGCTGTATTTCAAATCAGTTTTGCTGAATATGATACAGAACTATCTGTATTTGTTCAGACAGGGAGTTAATTTCATCCTATAGAATTCCATACAGGAGGTATAATTGTTCAGTTTATCCTGATGATTCAAATAACCTGCAGAGAAGCTGTAATTGTATAAGTTATTTAACAGGGTTTATTTTGGGAAAGGTATTAACAAAGGAAAAATTAAGAGAGAATATCAGGAAAAACTTCCAGACGATAACATGTATTACTTGGGGGAATAGCTTCTCAAGGGATGTGGTGGAAGTTGCGTTGTCTGGAACCTTTAAAAATAGACTCTGCAAAATATAAGCAGATTTATGATGGGCAACAATCTTGCAATGACAAGAGGAACGACTCAACTTTCTCCTTCTCTAGCATCCGTTCCCAATTACAATTCTCATCACCTTGTTCAGGGTATGTCCCCTCTGTGTGTACTCAAGTGGCTGCCAAGTTAAAGAGCCGTGGCCCTCAGCTTCATCACCAGATTAGGCACTTCCAGTGTTAAATCCACAACCGGCAACAGTTTAAGTGGGTAATCCTATTGCTGGAACTGAAACCATCATATCCACTACACTTAAACAAAGAAAGGTGTCTAGGATACTCACTCCC
Organism: Mesitornis unicolor; assembly: GCF_000695765.1. Classification (NCBI taxonomy): domain Eukaryota; kingdom Metazoa; phylum Chordata; class Aves; order Mesitornithiformes; family Mesitornithidae; genus Mesitornis; species Mesitornis unicolor. The sequence goes on from NW_010174090.1 coordinate 78,199, forward strand.
CATTAGCATTAAGTTACGTGGAAAAAACACAAGAGCCTTGTAGAAAGTTTTGTAGACAAGCGAATGAACCCTTGAAAATAGCTGTCAATGAGGGTGACAGGAGCAAGTAATGGGTAGCAAGAACACAGATGTAGTGTGGAACCTATAATGAATAAGGTGGTGCAGAAGTGTGGAACAGTATGCTTGCTTGTTTTCCAGACGTACAAGAACATCTTGGTTTCCAGAAACAGAAAAAAATGACAAGTGAAAGAGAAATTTATCAAATATCTATGTGATCCTGGAAAACAGAACAAAGACCAGGGTGGCAGAAGTAGTTAATAGTTTCATTTATACATTACCTAAACCATGATATGTTAGACAATGATTTATAATACGGGTTTATTCAATGTTTTAAAGAATATAGACGATACAGATATTAACCCCACTTTTTAAATTTACATCATATTGTAAGGAAAACCAGTAAGATCATATGCTTATGGACAGATACCTGCTCAGACAAAAGAATTTTCTATAGTTTGGTAGAACCTATGAAAGAATACAGTTTCAAGGTATTTTAACATTACCTAAATTAATTTTCAAAAAGAATATAGAAATCTAATAGCTTGACTTTCAAATACTCTTGTAACTAATCCAAACAAATAGCTTGTGGTGGTACAGATGCTTTCATATAGGGATGCCATCACTTGGATCCCTTCAATGGATTTTGCTGTCAGTCTGAACAAAATTATGGAATAACTACTTTGTAATGAGCTGGCTATTCATGCATTTAGTGAATTGTAATTCTTCCTGTATGAATTGGCAATGGAAAACTGAGCTAGATGTTCATTCTACTGCCATGGGAGAAAACTGGCCATCACACAACCTGCTTGGCTTTCAAAGTAGACTGCCTAAGCAGTCCCAGAGCACCTAGGCAGTACATTTGAATAAAATGAGGCTGCTGCTAAACACACAGAGTTTAAAAATGTCAAAAAAGAAATATTTCTTTATGAACCATTTAAAATTTAAAAATTGAAAACAGGCATATGTCTGCTGCTTTTTAATGCCAATTTCCAGAAGTCCTATATTCTGCATGACATCAGTTGAGGTCATAGAGCTTGATACTCTCCTGTACCTGAGAGAGAGGGTGCTGGGTAACTGGCTCTTTTTTTTCTAAAATTTTGAGTCAGATATACCACAGCCAGAGTCAGAACCACATCTAGGCAGCTTCAACTTCTCTTGATGGCTTGCAGTCTTTAACAGACCTTGCACAAATGCAAGGGTGCTTGGACACCTCTTTGAAGTAGAATGACCAAAAGAAGGACTGGGAATCAGTGAGTCTGCCTTTGTGTAGAAACGTCTCTTTAAAGGAGACCTCTACCCTGGCCAGCTGTGACCTCCCTGTGAGTAGATATCTCAGCCTATTCTACTCCAAGTGCTGTACTGCTGCATGCTGTGTGTTGCAGGTCAAACACATTGCATTTAAACCACAGAATCATTTATGGGACAAGCTGGGACTACTTCAGAAACCTTCTCCCTCCTTGTGGACTGCAACAAATGAGATGGACTCCAACCTTTGAAGGAGCAGTGCCACAGTACAGACGCTGGGTGACTCAGTGAATGCAAGTCCTTGTTCAAAGGCCATTTGTTGAGAGAAGCCAGACTGCCTCTTAATACAGCCAAAACCAAATATGCTGGTCTGCAAAGCATGAAATAAAGCTTATCACCCTGCTCAGAGTGTTCTCATAGGATTGCTTGAATGAGATTAAGAGACAGAGGAGGAAATTTCTTGTTCTAGAGAATTGGTACAGTCTGTGTATGGGAATCAGTCTGGTGGAACTGAATTTTTTCTTTCAAACTCTTCATGCTTGGACAACTTTGAGTAACAGACTGTTGTTTACATTTGCTGAGGTGCCATGAAGAGAGCCTATTCTGCAGGGCCACATTTGATTTGTACCCCATATAGCAATAAGCAGCTAAAGCTGAACATTAAATGTCATAACCCCTGTGGAAACCTCAATGAAGTAAAAAATCGATATGTCTCAGTTCTCACCAGAAAAATTACCATGCAAAGGAAGTACCTCGTGTGTTTGCTTGAATGACACTGAACACTTACAGAATACTGCCAGGATGAGGAAAGGTGATCTATCAGAAATCTTTGTACACAGAAGAAAGTGAATTATACCCCATTTCCAAGTGTCTCTGACCTGTCTTCTCCACTTTATGTAGCAAAGAAGAAATCATTACCCCTATGAATTATGTGTGAATTTGCAGGCTCACGTTGCACCAGCTGAAGCACAGAGCAGACAGTTTCACAAGGTTTCAAGCTGTTAATGGCTAAAATTCTGGTAAACATTAAAGCTGCCTTAGGACTAAGCCCTGTTCTTGCTGAAGTTAATGCAGCCAGTTCTCACCCTCGCTGCCAGGGCCCGCAGGAAGGGCAGCTGGGATAAGTATCCTATGAAAGTCTGGTTGGGAGCCGGGACACCTGTGAAGTCCATTTGGCTCCGGCTCTTGTGTGTTTAAGGAAAGGAAAGCAGGAATAGGCTGTGTTTTATGGATCCTCCCATTCACTTCTCTCACAGTCACAAAGTGAGCAGCATTTTTGGGCTTTTGGCACTAAAAATGGAGTTTTTTCAAGGTCCTCCTCTTCCAGAAAAAAATTATATAACTCACCTGCTCTTAAATAGAGTCTGAGTCTGTGGCTTCTCTTCTTTTCCACCCACAATTAAGTATGGGTATATGTGTCACTTTAAATAGATCTCCATTTGGGAGACTAGTTTTGATTTAAGTGCCCCCAAGAAACTTCTTCCACAGAAAGAAATGCAGTATTTATTAACCAAAGGGCACACAACCATTAGAATGAGAATTAAAACTTTACATGAGCACTTAAAATATTTCGCATGCACATTACCTTCCCAATATTTAATCTTTCACTTCCAGCTTAGGCTGGTTCACTTTATGCATCCCCTAACTAATGCCAGACGAGGCAAGACTTATTTCATTCCTACAAATAATGTCTCCCCCAGCTGGCATCTTTTGCTTTCCCCTTTAAAACTCATTCCTTCTTCACCATGCCTAGGCTTTGTTTCCTTTATATTCCTATTCAAAGTCCCTGGAGGCTGTGAGTCTCCAGGTGAACCTCAACTGGTTGGCCCTTCTCTGTGGGAGGGAGTTGGAGGCTGTTTTCAAACAGGGTGTCTAGGATTTATCTCTGAGCTTATTTCTGCTCTGGAAAGCAATAACTTCAAGCTAGGTGTTTGGGACAGCAACCCACCCTGGGGTGGGGGATTATGTCCCCTTCAGAAGCAGCAGTTGCTGCCTTCATCCTGCTCCCTATGGAAAGGGAGCACCCTGCTCCTTCCCTGTCCTATGCCAGAGGCAGTGCAGCCACAGCAAGACTCCATCTCCTCTGCCATAGGGTAGGAAAATTCAGTCCTGTGTCTCCTGGATAAAGGACACGCACTGCACCATGACCAGCAAAGACCAGCACTGCTCAGGGTTGCAGCAGTAGGAAGCTTGTAAGTGACTGTCCCATGTAAGCAAGGAGGAATTGTCCCCACATCGGTTAGTCCTCAAGACACCCCATTTACTTCTCAGTAATCTCAGGCTTGAACATATGAGTTATTTTTCTCTGAAAACTACTTTGAATCTAGGCATGCAGTAATCTCCTAAGAGGAATCCTTAGCAAACAGAGCAACTCTTTGGTTTTTTTAAGTAATGAATGCAAAACTCGCTTTTGCCAGACTTGTAGCCAAAGGCCTAGATAAGAGTATGTATTTACAAAAAAACACTAACACTAAAGGGAATCACTGCTTGTGTTTGTTTGAGTTCACATATTTGAAGATAATTTACAAACTCACTTTACTTAACAGATTTTTTGAGAGAAGCCTTGTCAAGGGCATGTGAAATAGAAACACTGGTCTGACAGTGCACAAGAATGACTGGCATTAGGCCTAACTCATTATTTTATCAAGGATCTGGCAGTCAATCAATAGGAAATTATCTGTGCTGTATTGACATAAATCATAATTGGTTTCCCTTGAACACCACGCCAAATCCTTAACAGAATGAGTTACTGTATGCTCTATGCCAGTTTTCTTTCTTTATCAGTTCAGCTCAAATCCTTCTTTCAATGCAGATGAACAGTGGTATCCCCAGCAGAGCAATCCCCCAGGAACACAATAATTGCCATATCTCACCCAGCATTCTGCATTTAACAAATACCTGATGTGTCAGAAGTCAGAGAAGGGAGGAAGAAAATGCATCTGTTCATGCATGTGTTGTGATCATATCAAATGGGATTTTAAGAGACTTCCGTGTTTCTTCTCTAAATAGTAAATGTGGCTGCATCTCTTTTTCCCTTTCTGCAGCTTATACATAGCATCTGCATACATGTGCCTATCAATACAGCAGCACAATTGCATCCTCAAAATTTTGCTCAGAAACTGATTTCTTACCAAGTATGGCCTTTTTCTTAGAATCTGAAGGAGGAGCGCAGCAAAGCAGCATTTTTATTTGTCCTCTGTTTCTCAACTGACAGCTCCTTCCATGAGTAGAAGCGTTACTGAAGGTCATGGCATCAACCTGGCTTTTCAAACACTGCTAGTCATGCTCTGCCCAGCTAATCAAGTCTTTGAAGAAACCTTGGACAAAATTAAGCCAGCTTTGCCTTGAAGACCTGCATCTTGCTTGCAGCCAGCTGGGAGGTGGGGTTTCCTCCAAAGCCCTGCTAGCACAAGGACAGCCAGCAGTCTCTTTCTTTGAAGCCTGCTGCTTCTCTGATGATCAGCATCAAATGGAGCTGACACCAACCTCTCTTTCC
>NW_010174090.1:83030-89322 GCF_000695765.1 Mesitornis unicolor
TTTCTCCTATTAAAAAAGAATGGAAACGCAGCAGTGAGGGTTACTCTCCTCAGCCCTGATAACTCCCTGTTCTGGGACAGAAAGAAATAGAAAAGGAGAAAAAAAAGAAGGAAAAAGGTATAAGAAAAGGAGGGATATGAGAGAAATACTTCACATTTTGTTTCACATTCACAACTTCCTCGTGAACAGGAAAATTTTCTATCATGCTAAAGCCAATGAACCAAACTCGGTCACACCAATTGGCGTCCACCTTTCTGAAGTTTCAGCTGCTGCTGAAAGGGCAAACTTTGCTGCTGATCCCAGGGTAAAAGAAGGGCAGCCTCAGTGAGTTCATGGCAATTAAGAGCAAAGGTAGACTAATGCAACAGTAACACAGCAGTAAGTTTTGCCTCCTGTTTTTGCCCCCCCCCATCTTTTATTTCTGTATTTATGATACATATGTTCTCATCATTCATCAAGGACGAAATTTTGAATTTCTACTTTGAAATTCCTTTTGGATTAATAACTCCTAAACTAGACAAACTGACATTTGAAAACTTCTTGTATTTTTTTTTTACTCCTTTTTTTCAACAAGCTGTTCTAAGTGGAATAACACATTCCAGGATGTACTTCCATCAGCCAAAACAAGCATACTTTGTATCTGTTCAGGCATGAGGCATACATCTTAAATGCACTTGTATTAACTCCCTAACCAACCCAGATCCAGGACTCAAAATGTCCTGTAATTTCTTGGCACTTGGACTGTGTACTTACAGCAATATCATAGGCTGACAGTTTGCTGATTAAAAACAAGCCAAGTAAAACACATGCAGATGTCAGTGATTGATTTAAATGATTATTCACATACTCTTCTAGCTTAGATGAAAAAAAATCAAAACATTTCTTTCTGCAGCATAATAATGTAATACCTAAGCTGGGGTAACAACAAGACTTTTTTTTCCTCTTTTTAGTGAAATTGCTTTTACTATAGGTCTGCATGATACACCCACAGCAAACTGTTAAGTGATTTTTTAAATATCTTTCCCCAATATTGTATTTGCTGAAGCCATTCTCAGCTGTAGAAAGAGCTGCTTGCTTTAACAGAAAACAAAAAAACCCAAAACTTAAAATAATTTTTAGAATGCAATAACTAAAAAATTTTTTAAAATAATGTTTCTTTTGTAGATCACCAAAAAGAGATTCAGGCCATATAAATGCATACTATTACAATCACAAAAACCAGTGAAAGCAGTTAGCAAGTGTTCTGATCCAAGAGCACTTTATACAATACAGCTATTGATTTGAGAATATATTTATCACGTCAAAAGATGATAAGCGTCATGTATGCTAGAATCAGATAAGACAACCATTAAAGAGAACAGAAAAAGGTAAAGAAATACAGAAAAATATTGCATGTCATACTACAAAATGCAGGGAACTCTTCCCCGTGACTCTACTTGAACCTAAAGTGCAGAGGAGAAAGCATTTAACTGTCCTAGGTAGGTATGAAATGATGACAGCACAGTGGACATCAAAGGTGTCACAAAAAATCTCCAAGCACAAGACGGGAGTTTGAAGTGTTAGGAAGAAAAGAAAATAGCTAAAGAGGATAAAATCATGATGCATTGTAGCAAAATAAGCCTAGGGAAAATAGCTCTGTGGGCAAGTGAACAAGTGATCCAATGTGATGATACGTACTCCGAAGCACAGTTATTAGTAGTTATCTCTTTCTTACAGATATGCAATCAGACCAGGTGTTCATTCCAAGATACTAAAACATTCCCAAGAAATATCTGAAATAATAACAAGAGGAACCGTAAGCAGCAATGGGAAATGAAGCAATACAAACACATACTTTCAGCATCATTGCCAAAACCTCCATTTTATACCAGAAGGTTAACAATGTTTTCTTTCTTTTTTAATAGCTACATAGACAGCCACATCCTCAGAATAATTTCATGCACAGCAAACTTTGTCAAGAGGGGCTCATAAGAATTTCTGAGAAGAAAAGGGCTCTGTCTCACAATAAAGAAAAACAGCATCTTGGGACAAGAGCTTGATAGCTGGGAACAAGTGAGAAAAGTAAGTTTAAGCAATACTGCTTTGGATGAGGGACAAGAGTAACAGAACAGAGGAGAACAACATCGTAGGAAGAAGAAAAAGGGAGAGAACAGAACACGTTTCTGAACATCTCAGTTGCTTGTGTATTAACACAAAAAGCATGAGGAGCTCTCTGGCAGAGCTGGAAGTCCTTAAGCAAGATCAAAATTATGAGTCATCTATAATAGAGACCTGGTGGGAATATTCATATGGCTGGAATTTTTAACAGCTCATTCAGCCAGAGAAAAGGAGGGAAGAGATGCTGCTGAGTGGCAGAATGTAAAAAGATACAGATCTACATAAAAGCATCTTGATAATAATGAGGGAAAAGAGTAAAGGTGTTATCCTGGTAAATGTCAGCCATCAAACCAGGAAGATCAAGTGGAAGACACTTCTGTAAGAAATTAGCAGAAAGCCCCCAAGGTACAGGGCTTCACAGTAACAGGGAGCTTGAAAGCTCCACACATCTCATGGGAAAGGACCAGAGCAGAGCAGGCTCTCCAGAAACTTCCCAAAGAGGAAGTTTGACAACTTTTTGATGCAGAAAATTGTGAAAACAACCAGAAGGAAAGTAGGTCTGAATCTGAGCCGAGCCTGTACGGAAGAGTTATTTGAAAATGTCAGAGTGGAAGGTAAAAATAGGAGTGAGATGAGGAAATGAGAGTTAAAGATTCTCTGCAAGCGGGAAAAAGCAGACAAGATGTTGGACTGCAAAGAGGACCTCACAGAACTAATAAATTAGATCCCATGGGAAACAGGGAAAAGGAGGTCAGAAATGTTGACCATTAAGGAGATAATAAGAGCAAAATTGTAGAATATTCCAATCAGTAGGATGGGTAGGAATGATACCAAGAAAGCAGTTTGGCAAACCATGAGGACCTCAGAGAGAGGAAAGCAGGGTACTGGAAGTGGAAAGAAAATCTTACAACTTAGAATGACTAAAATTAGAAAGGTCATTGTATGAAATGAGATATGACTCAAACAAATACAAAAGGGGGGGTGGGGGGAAGAAAGAAGGAAAGAAAGAAGGAAAGAAAGAAGGAAAGAAAGAAGGAAAGAAAGAAAGAGAGAAAGAGAGAAAGAGAGAAAGAGAGAAAGAGAGAAAGAGAGAAAGAGAGAAAGAGAGTAAGGAAGAAAGAAAAGGAAAGAAATAAAGAAAGAAAGAAGGGAAGAAAAAGAGAAAGATAGAAAGAGAGAAAGAGAGAGAGAAAGAGAGAGAGAAAGAGAGAGAGAAAGAGAGAGAGAAAGAGAGAAAGAGAGAAAGAGAGAAAGAGAGAAAGAGAGAAAGAGAGAAAGAGAGAAAGAGAGAAAGAGAGAAAGAGAGAAAGAGAGAAAGAGAGAAAGAGAGAAAGAGAGAAAGAGAGAAAGAGAGAAAGAGAGAAAGAGAGAAAGAGAGAAAGAGAGAAAGAGAGAAAGAGAGAAAGAGAGAAAGAAAGAAAGAAAGAAAGAAAGAGAAAGAAAGAAAGAGAGAGAGAAAGAAAAAAGGGGAAGCTAAAAGGATGACGTGCTTATCATCTTCCTTTGCTTCAGTCTTCAGTAAAATGCCAGATGGGATCAAAAACTATCAGACACGAGGAATAAGAATCTAGGTTACTTAAGAGAAAGACAAGTTACGGAGCGCTTTACTTTGAGGTTTGTTTTGTGGGGGTTTTTTCCCCCAAATTGTTAGACCTAGTGGAATTCACCTTAGGTACTTAAATGTGGTGAGTCAGTGAGAGAGCTGTTAGTGAATGCCATGAGAAAACTCTCATGAAGGATTGCTCTGGAAACCTGAAAAAGGTCAAACAGGCAGCCTATATCAAAAGTGGAAGAGAAGAGAAGAGAAGAGAAGAGAAGAGAAGAGAAGAGAAGAGAAGAGAAGAGAAGAGAAGAGAAGAGAAGAGAAGAGGTGGGAGTTCAGTTAACATCAGTTCCCAGAAAATGCTGGTCAAAAAGGACAGAAGCATCAAGCAGCATTTCAACACATATGTATCTTGAGCTCATACTACTCACTGCATTTGTTAATGGCCCAGAGGACAGTGCAAGACACATGGCTGTTACATTTTCATGTGACACAGCAAATTAGAAAATGGTGTTAGAATTCAAAAAGACCTTGGCAAACTGAAAAAACGTTCCGTAGAAATACTGACTTGGTAGCAAATATGCAGAAAAGGACCTCTGAGTTTCATAGGTAATCAAAAGCTGAACATCAGTCACCAATTCCATATTGTTGAAAAAAAAAGCTAAACATTGTAGTGGGATGTATAAACAGAAATATTTTGTATGAGACACATGGAATACTTCTTCCACTCAGTTTCCTAAAATTCTTGTTTGAAGAAGATATTCTTTAAGTAATATTAGCTCAGTGCAATAAAGACATATTCAAATTCTCTTTCTAAAGAATAATGATACATCAGTTGAATTATTCCTATACTGAATACTAGCCTGAATTTGCATTGGCAAGAATACAGAGATGCTATCAAAATCTGTGACATGAATATAGTCTGTGTCTGTCATGCACAGATTTGGCATTTGGAAGGATATACAAAGCTCAGGCATCAATTGATTGCAGGAAGAAGGCAGCAAGATCAAAATTAATTAACAATAAAGCAAAAGCGAGTCTTCTATATCACCTTATTCTATGCTCTCATTTAGTTACCACTGCCTTTTTCAAAGCCAATGACAACAATGTAATTGCAATGTATATCTATATTTATAGTTGCATTTTGATCATCACGCATTGTCACATTTTAAATCACAGCAGAACATGATTTCTTGGCTTCCTTTTTTGAAGATGAAAGCAAGAAGTATTTTGTAGAAGTGTAGAGAGAAAATTCCTTATCACTGTATTATTAACTGAAAGCCACTATTTTTTGGCTCCAGCCAGCCTGAGATGGCCTCCAGATCACCCAGCTGCCAACCTGTAACAAAGATAAATAAATCACCCAGCTGTTCAGATATGGTTTTCCCAGCAATGATAGAATCTGCTTTGCTGGGTTTCATAAACAGAAACAAACATAAAGATCCCCCAAAAATCACAAGCTTGGATGGGTTTTCTGAAGGCTTTGCACTATCTGTAGGCATAAGGGACCTTGTTCAAACCTCAAACGCCATATAGCCCCATCACAAAAAGATGTTTGGAACACCTTCTCCGGTGGCTGTACTGCGTATTTCTGCATCACTGAGGGCTCAACTCCTCAATAAAACTCTTAAAATAATGAGATGCAATAAAACAAGCCGTCATAAGGATATTTTCAGGTTTTTCTTTTAAAAGACACTGATCCCAAGAAAAAGAGATTGAAAGTCCCTTTGAGACAATGTCTGTATACATAAAAATAAAACAAGATCATGGGGCTAAGAAAGGTTGATAGTAGGCTGCCATCACTAATCGCATGCAGTTGGCATGGTAACACTTTCCTATCTTCTTTCCTATAAATCTGCATAATTCCCAATAATATGTAGCATGGCAATTCTGGGTTACTCGTGAGAACATAGGAATTACTACATAATCTCTAAAGGCATTTGCTGACATGTATTAAATAAACTTACCTGCAGTTCTGCATAAAATGCAGTAAGAAAGACACTTTATTTTTAAAGTGACCCATTGCACCTTATTATACACAATGTAGACCTCCCTGAAGTCTTTAAACGTTCAGAGAAAAACAAAATTTGGCAGGGAATTTGTTGTAAACAACGTTATCAATACACCTGATGAATAAGTCAGAAGAAATATGTCATAAAAAAGTAATTTTAAAAGGCCTTATTAAGCATCAAAATATTCTGATGCAAGTAATGAATTATTTGCTTGCAATACTTTAAATAAATGTATGACTGACAACATGAAATCAAATAACTGGAATCATTTTCCTTCAAATTCATTTTTATGTTGAAATAAAGTATTTTCTGAAACAGACAAATCTAGCTTGTAACCTCTGTGTTTTGTTCACTCAAGTTGTCCTCGGTTTTTTTTGCTGTTTGTATGCTCAACCAGACCTCCTTGTTAATACGTCATCTATTCTGTGACAGATGGAAGCCTTCACTTTCGTTCAACACCCTGCAGAAGGGAAGGCCACTACAGGACCAATTAGAATAAAATAAATTACATCCTAGTCACCTCACAAACTAAAGTAAGCTGTTATCCAAACTGTCTCAGCTTATCTAGATCTGCTAAACAAAATTTGCAACTTTAGATATCCAACTAAATTGGAATGGTTTCTACTTCTCCCTCTTTCCC
>NW_010174090.1:89353-119476 GCF_000695765.1 Mesitornis unicolor
AGCTCCTCCCGTTTCTCATCCTTACTGTCATTCTTAATGACACTTCTCTGGTTTTTCCATACATTCAGCTGAGTTAAGGTTGTATGAGTGCTTTAAGCACCCTCTTCGATGCTGCAGAATGTTTTGGTATCTTCTAACACACTGAAATCTGGATTTTCTGACTTTAATAATGCTTAGATTTGTGATAAGGACAACATATCCTTTTTTTAAATACTGCTATATTCCTAGCCCAAAGACCTAGTTTAATGAATAATTTTATGTTTATCATATAGCACCTCATAGCGTTTTAGGCAGCTTCAGATGGAGATCAGTCATGATCACTTCTGTAGAAATTTTGCATTAAATTTGTCACAATTATAAGGTTCAAGGATGTGAAGTAATAAGTTATCACTAAAGTAATATGATTGTTCAGCAAAATATATTTGGCTCTTCATGTAGAATAAGTACCACAGCTGTTTACTATTGATAAGGAATTTGACTGATAGGAGAGCAGTGCCTTGGAGAGCCAGCTCAGGACGGACATTTCAGAGAGAATCTTGGCTCTCTGAAAGCCAAGAAGTGGCTGTTGGAAAGGTAACAAACAGGCTGAAGTAACCATGGAGAGAGAGAATGGGAGGTAGGACAGCTGTGGGAGGCAACAGCAGCTAAAGCCCTTGAAGGTGTGGAGGAACCAGATCTTGAAGCTAAGTTGGGACATCCTGGGAAGAGAGCCAGAGGAAGGATGGAGTGGTGTGAAGTGATCTCTAAGTTCAATAAAATCGTATTCCCTCAGAAATGTCCCGGCAAAGCAACTTCTAACAAGATCTGTCATTGATCACAGAATCATACAAACACAGAGTGGTTTGGGTTGGAAGGGACATTAAAGTTCATCCAGTTCCAACCCCCTGCCATGGGCAGGGACACCTCCCACCAGACCAGGCTGCTCAAAGCCCTGTCCAGCCTGGCCTTGAGCACTTCCAGGGAGGGGGCATCTACAACTTCTCTGGGCAACCTGGTCTAGAGTTGGTAATGTGCCATGTGTGTTCTCTAAGTAGAACTAACAATGTTACAGAGACCATGGTGTATGAAGCCTGTTACTTGTATAAAGTTCAATAAATGCTATTAGCAACTTCATTATGGGGCATGGGTGGGGGCACACCAGTCATACAGTAGGATATGTAAGAGCAAAACTAAAAATACTTAATGCTTCAGAAACACATCCAAGAAGAACTGTCATGGCATCTCCTAGCTAGGCCTAGGAGCAAACTGCTACTATTAAGTGACCAATTAATGGCCAATTCCAGATAAAGCCATTACTCCTCAGGACATGTAGGTAAACCTCAGGTGAGACTGTCAGAAAAAGGTGTCATTGCAAACTCTAGATGTCTGAGGGTGCTGCTGTGGACAGTGGAGCCCAGGGCTGACACTTGGCAGCCAGGATATGCTGTGGAAAAACCACACAACCCAAAAAGGTACCTGTTGGCTGAGTTCAAGTCAAACTGCATTTTCCTCCCTTTTTATTTGGTTCCAGTCTTTCTCATCCTTAAAAGTCTGATGTTGAAACTCTGATTTATGCTTGGCTGGTGCTCCTGGAAAAGGATGAGCCAGACTAAAATTATGTCTGGCCCTCGCAGAGCACAAGGTGTTTGCGCGAATAATTTTGGTGACTTCATAGGTAGAGGCATCAATAACTTTATGCTTTTGCACCTAACACGTAAGGACACGCAGTTTCAATAGTTCATAGGGACATTCAACTATGAATTATGAATAAATGGATTTATGTGAACCAGTATATACATAGAATAAAATAATTATATCTATTTACAGTGCCCATAATTTTTACTATGTCCCAATTTCAATTGATAAGGAATTGAACATCACAGATCTTGGTTTTCTCTTTCCATAATGGAGGTAAAGTATTGCCAGTATTATCATTTTGTCTATCTTCTGCCTCCTCCATTGTGCAGTTGACACCTGGTCCAGGATTTATCATGGGAAAGCCCAAACATTTGCACTAAGGGTCACCACTGCTACTCTGGGATGAGCTTATAGCATCAAAAAAGGTTACTTCATACTGATCTAAGTTGGTAAGTGTGAACCTTCCCCTGGGAGCAAGCCAGAAACGCTTAAATAAACCAGACTCAACAGCACCACTAAATAACTGAAAATGTGTTTTACTGCCTCCCACACTAAATAAAAGCACTTTTTTTAAAAAGCCATCCCCTCCTCCCAGGATAGACTTAATACATAGTCTTGAGCCTATCAGAGCACTACCTGTATTGCTCGCAATCAAACACAAAAAGTTATGCTCTTTTATGCAAAAGCCAAGTCTTGTAACCATTCCGTACATCCAGCTAATTTTTCTGAGTTTTCTGGCATTTTTCTATGAGCAGGGACCTCTGACCTATCGCAGAGTTCCCATAGCTGAATAAAACATGTCTTATTGAGACATGTGTAAAAGGTCATTAAGTACCAACATATTTTGCCTGGCTTCTCAGGTGGAAGAAAGTCCTTTTGCAGAGCTGCTGGTCCAGCCACTGGCAAAAGAAAATGTCTCACTGCATCTTGCTTGCTCCTGCCTTGCTACTAGCAAATAAAACCTCTTGAAACATTTTGTGTTTGTTTAAGCGCAGTAGCTTTGATAAAATCGCCTCTCATTCATGGAAAGGGCCTGGCAGAAAGCCTGTCTGACTCATTAGGGAAGGCACTGTGTGACTGCTAAGAACCCCATCTTCATTTTGGAGCACTGGAGCTGGCCAGGATGATGGGAGCTGGAAGCTAGTCACAATGGTGGTGTCCATCTGGTCAAGGTGCCAACAGCTGCCCATTGCCTCCACCATGTGCTGCTTCCTGAGTGCAGGCACAATCAGCACTAACATAACTTCCTGGCCTGTTTTTGGCCTCATGCTCTGTGGCCCTCTTGTTTCAGGTCTTCACCAGCACCAAACCATTCCCATGTCCATCTTCTCCCCCTCTGGTCTTTCCTTCGGTTTAGACTGGAGTACAGGGACCATCTCCCATTAGCACCTGAGCATCCCAGCAAGCACTGTAGAGTACTGGCTCTACAGTCAAAAGACCCAAAATAAAAGGCTGTCTCCGCACCACGGTCCCTCTGTCATTTCTCTGTGTTTAAGCACACAGCAGGCCATGCCCCAGCAAGGTCTCTAACCCATACAGTAAAGGAACCGGCAAGACGAATGATGCTGTGTTTCAGCACTGCATTTTTCTATCTGTCTGGTTGTTTAGAACTCTTTCAGAGTTATAAGCAAGATGTATGCTAAGATTATTACTGGTAATAATCTATAAATATTGGTGAAGTGATAACATTTTCCACTTGGTGGCAGATATTGCTTTTAAAAATAAGCACAACGCTCAAAAGACGCATTTAATGCAGCTTTTCACTGAGGAAAAGCTCAGCAGTGCCTGATGGGTGCAGACCCATGTTGGATGTGGGGCTGAGCTGCAGAGCTTCAGGGCAAGGATGTGTCCCAGGAGCCATGTGTATGGCAGGGAGCCATGCATGATGTTTCCTCACACCCTTTTGGGTCCACCCAACCCCAAGGGTGTCCTCTACATATGACAGGAAGATTTTGCCTTTACCATTCAGGGAATTCCTGTCATTCCAAGAAACCCCGGTCCCTTGGAGAAGGTCAGAGTATGCAGGTTTTGAGCACGCGGGTGTCAGCAGATGTTTAGCTTCCTTCAGGCTGTGTGACTGAAAGGAGATGCTCCCTCTGCTCCTGCCTTCTCCCATTTGCCTTGCCTGTATGTAGTTTGGTGTCAAAAGGGGCAATTTTCCCCTATTCCCTATGACAGAACACTCAATGAGGGACGTTAAATGCAAGGACACCATCCCTGGTTCAGGGCATCTGGGACACGAGCTGCTGGGAGCTGGAGAGAGCTCTGGAGAAGTATTGCCTGTCCCTTGCTCTCTGCTCTCCCCAAGGTATCCACTATCCGTCACATACAGGGCACTGGACTAGCCGAACTGTTAGCCAGCCCCAGGACAACCAACCTTTTGTTCTTTCTCTTCTAAGATCCCACCACGGTGGGAAGGCAGAGAACAAATTTTACACTGGCAGCTAACAATGAACATCCCAGAATCATGTGAATTCCATCTGCCTGCAGGCAGGACTGCTGCACCTTCAGCCGGTGCTGACTAGAAACAAGGTGATTGCACGAGGTGGCAGGCAGTTTGTCAATTAAGTTCATGAATCTCAATGCATTTTTGCATGAAATCTTTTCTGATTTCAAAAAAAGTTCAAAATACTGATGTTTAAACTCTTTTCCTTTGTATTCAGCACGATCCTTAAAACACAGTTATTTTTATCTGGTGGAAGTTAATGCTTGTCCTCAAAACACAACCATCATAATCTCATCTGCTGATCTGAGAATATTACTTGAAGTAATACTATGTCAACCGGGATAATAGTATCTCCACTTTTTTTTGCAAAAAATCATTGCAATGATACTTGAGAATGGTGGTGTGGAAAAAAGCTTTGTCACATACTCCTGTGGACTGCTATGTCCTTTATGGAACAGGAACCCTCAGTTTCTAGGTAGTGACTTCATCTCTAACATAGCTGCATACTCTTTCAACAAAGAAAAGATAACCTAAGGCCATGACATGTACTTCTATAGCTGAGATTTATTTTGAACTGTACTGAACAAGAACACCTAACAATGCATCCTCTCTTAGCGCAAAGACACACTCTCAAAGTTCCCTTCTCTCACTCCTGAATGAGAAGACGAGTGCTTCCTCCTAATTAATCTGACCTTTCCACTATCAGGAATTGACTCAGACTGTTCAAGTAGCAGAGAAAGAGGCTCTGTTTTGCTTTGGTAAGATGTTTTTTGGTGGCAGCATAACCCTCTGACACCATAGTGTCTCTCTTCAGCATTCACCTCTTCTTGGGCCCCCAGTTTGATAAAAATAAACATAAAAAAAAACCCCACACAAAACAAACAGGAGAAATATATAAACTGTTCCCATCCAGCTATGCATCTCTCCTGTCTGAATGTGGTTCTTTGCCACTGAATTTTAATGCCAGTGAATCACATCCCAGAAAAGGTATGGGCCATTGCTTGGTGATGCTAATGAAATCTCCCTCCCTCTCTGTTTCAAGAACTGATGGTGAAATGAAGATGGCTTGCTCCCAGCTAGATATTAATATGTGACACGGACAAGTGCTGGGTCCCACGTGTGATCTACTGGGAGGGACAGATGCCAGAAATTTCCTAGCTCTGCCTCAAAACCAAAATTACACTTATTTCCACTTTCCAGATAGTCGGCATGATGCTACCCTCGTGCTAAGTCAACCACACTACATCCCCACAGAGGGAGTTTTGGGAGAGCTTGCAGTTAGAGAGTCACATTTTCTATCTCATTACTTTGTCTCTTGCTCATCCTGACCTTCTCACAGGGCTTATTTTTCTCTTCCTGTTCACTTTTCTGTGTCCCCCTCTCTGCCACTAATGTCAGTGACAAGGTACGAAAGTGGCCATCTAAATTTCCTTTCCTTCTAACTCTAATTACTTTCCCCTTCCCAAAGGAAAAATTTCAAGGGTAGTTGCAATATTAATTGGACATGAAATTTGGCTCAGAATTTTTCCCCCTGTGCTTTTGATATGTTGTATTGGCTGTGACTAGGCTGGTGGTTGTGTTACAGAAAAACAGACTCCTATAAGTGAAAAATGACTAAAATTAGAAATGTGGAAAATGTAAATAATTAGCACAGTTTAGCCCACTTATCTGATTTTTTTTAAATTATTTATTCATTGACATTTTTGTACAGCATTAGTAAATTCCCACTTCAAGCCAGGTGGACTAGTGAGTACCCACACCATCTGCTTAAATATCCAATTTGCAGTATGCCATCTATATGACCTTCAGTTTTCAAACCATTTTATAACCCATCAATCTGTGCACCTGGCAAAATATCCTCTCTGTGTACCTGATAACTGGTTAGCACATTTTAACCTCTCTCATGGCAAACAACAAGTATTTTCTATGCTTATCACAGTGTTGTTCCTCATTTCTTCCCATGTCTTTGCTCTTACAGGAGGACAACATAATGAATTTGTCAGAATCAGAGTCATTTTCACCTGACATTTTGCAAAACTCCATTTGCTCTCAGCACTCAGGTTTTTTTTATTATATTTTAGTTGTTTTTTACCTGTCACGCAGACTCTGTTAGAAAATACTAATTTTGCATTTTTTAAAAGGGAAAAATTGTGCAACTCATCACGGAAACTGAGGCTAAAAAGAACATGTAAGACAAAATGCTGGGGACTGAGAGCATTACTCATGCAGGTGCTCACCACGTGGTATTCATAAAAATAGTAACCGGTACTGTCGTCGCTAGAATTGTCCAAAGGAAGGAACCAAGGCAAACAGCTTGCTACGTGCTCCAGATGGGGTTAAGTGAATGTCTGCCCCTTCAAGAATTTTCTGAGAAGTTAATATGTCATGTCCTTGGCTGCCTGGTTGTCAGGGATTTTTCAAATGCGTTCGGTGTTTCCTTCCTTGCTCCCATCCAGTCAGATGCTGCTGATGTGGCAGTATCAGGAACGTGACTGATGTTAGAAGGGAAAACATTCACCCAGCACATGTCCAACATGTGTCCCAGGGAAGAGGCCAGCCCAAGCAGACAGCACTTAGAGGGAGTGAAGGACTGAAGCTCCCAGATGAAGCTTTTTGCAGTGAAGGAAACAGTGCAGGGCAGTCAGACAGGAAAGGGTTTGCATTCAGCAGCACAGTGGAGCACAAATGGAGGTAAATAAAGTTTACCTACTTCTGTGGGGGCACTAAGGAATTTGTTCACGTCTTACTGACCAACTTAAGACACTAGGAAAAAGAATTAACCCTCTCTTTGGTTAAACAAGAAAAGCACGGCTTGGATTTCCAGTGTTCCTGTTGGGTTTTGGCATGAAGCAGGACAAGACAGTCAGTGTGAAGGTGCCTCCTGCTGCTGAAATGACTATCAGTAAGTCAAACATAGGTATGCTTCCCTCATCAATAGAAACAAGGGTGCCACTGAAGCCCATTTCCCTGCAAACCAAGATGACAACTGGTAATTGGCATCAGAGTACTTCCTCTGTCCCCTCAGTCTCCTCAGTTAAATCTTGCTGGATCTGCTAAGACTAAAGTAAACATATTCTAGTCTCAGTTAAGTATTGGCAAACAGTACTTGACACTGCAAGTGGAACTGGCCGGGAATCCTTTGGTGAGTTTCTTGACTAGAAAATACAGATTTGTAAAAACTGACACTTTGGTTCAAAGAACATTTCCAGGTTAAGAGACAGGGAAAGGGGTTACCTGCGTTTGCCCCCCCAGTGATATTTGGATAGTCAATAGGGCATCTTGAGCCTTGCTCTTTCTTACTCAGATCAGAGACTTTGGTCTGGGTCTTCTTGGTGAACACCTGGGCTATGCCTGCTGATACAAGGGTCAGTTTGCCATCAGCATCTCAAGTCCTTCTGCTTGATGCCTGTGCAACTGTTGAAGGCAATTGCTGATGTAAGACAGATTTTCCATAAATTAAGGCGCATATTCTGGATGAAAGAAAACAGCAGAGCAAATATTTGAAACTGGTTGCCATCCACACCCTGCTGGAGTTATAACTATCCCTAACTGGGGGACAGACTGAATTCAGTTTCACCCTGTTGTAAGAAAGGAGGGATGCTGAAATCTGAGCAGTGTTTGAGCGCAGCCCTCATACTGCATGACCCACTGTGCTGGTCAGTGCTGGCTGGCTGAGACCCACCAGTAGACACCTCACTCATCCCTTCTGCATTTCACGGTGTGGCTCCCACGTCTTATAAAAATTCCTCTCTGTTCTCTTAAGCCTCCAAGCTTTTTAGCAACCTGCTGTCATCTATGAAGCCAAGATCAAAGACAACAAAAGTACTCGCCTAATCTTGGATGTAATCCTCCTTACATAGGCTTGTTCCTGAGCTGTAGGTACCAGTAGTCCTTCCATCCCCATCTTTGAACTCAGGGCTTAAGACACTGGGGTCTCTTGCACTGTTGCCACCAGAGATCTGACTGTTTTCCAGCTGTCCAGTTTCTCCTGCTATTCATGGTGTGTAGTACATAAAGACATGAGCAGAGCCTACTTTGTGAATAGCCCGTCAGCATATGACAAAGTCATCAGAAACTGGCCAGGCACCAGATCTGTCGTATAGCTTTTCAAAATCAGAGTTCCTGTCATTCAACAGCCACTGACCCCTTGGCAGCAAGGCCAGACAGGTGAGACACTACAAACAACCTTCCCTATAAATTCCAACAAGCTGTCCTTATCTGACGTTGTTCAGCTACAGGTGATAAATTTGGTTTGACAAAAGTGGAAGCTTTACCAGACTTTCAGGAAGCTGCAAAAAACAAATAAATGCACTGCTTTGTTTTCCCTTAAATGGTTTTCGCCAGATGGATCTTCTCTTAGCTTTCATTCATGCTGTATTTTTCACATCTGCTTGCATTTGTTAGCATTGAGGCAGCACATGCAGCTCGAGCCACGGATCTTCCCTCGTGTGCATCCTCTCAAAGCCTGGCCAGGCTCTTCCTTCCTTGACAGGGGATTTAACTTCAACCCTTTAATCTTCCCAAGCTTTTCTTGGGCTTGAGTATTCCAAATATTATGTAGTTCTAATTATTCCAGTAAGACACTGTAAAATCTCAAGTGCTTTTATTCCCCTAAAAGCTGGCAAGGGATGTGTAAATTGTCTGTACTTTTGTTTCACTTACTACACACTTTGTTTTCCCTTTCTCTCCCACTTGCCAGCACGAAACCGAAATCTACAAGTTTCCCTCTAAACCACCCTGCGCCAAATTTTGCAGGAAGTAAGCTGTAGTGCTGAGTCCTTTAAGGAGCTGTCATTCCCACAGCAAACATCTGCACCGAGAACAACAGCACAAGGAGAGATGATTAAAAGCTACGTAGCTTTTATGTTCTTTACATCTGTGTGGCTATAACCTACTTAGTAAGCAAATTTCAGAGTTTTTGCTGTGATTTTAAATTTACTCTCTGACCACATTTGCTGCATATAGGAATTATTTTGTCTACTGGTTTTAAAGAAACCATTTACCATTTTTATCTAAGATTACATTGAATTCAACACATTGATGCTACTTAGCTACAGGCTAATAGCTCAAACTTTAAGCAATAATATTTTCTTAAACTTTTAAAGACAAACAGTTGATTAACTTAAAAGCATGTGTCTCCCAGGTAAGTAATGTTAGTCATTGTTCATTGTGAAAGACATAGCCACGTATATACCTTAAAACATATTTCTGTTGATTAATTATGTAAAACAGTATCAGTTGTTCTACCCTGGAGTTAAGGGAAAGACTTCTATTTAAAAGAAGGACTCCTGAGAAAACAAATTTCATTTCAAAGGTTATTAGCAAAAAGAAGCCTTTGTTTTAGTCTTAATGGAATCATTCTCTGAGGATGACACAAATATCCATAAAGAACCATGATTTCATTTGGGTTTTAAAAAAACAAAAACAACTTTATTTTCCCTTGACGCAAAACAAGATTAGCTGAGTTGGGTTTTTTTTGCTGTATTGGGTAATGCAGTAATGGCTAGATTGTTTGTCTCTGGCCATTTCATGAGTATGCAGAGAGCAGGGAAAAAGACATAAAAGGTTTCCTATGCATAGCCACTGAAGAGCAGGAGGTGGTGTGCCTGGAGCACAGCCTTCTCCCCCTACCTGCCCCTGGCCCCAGCTCCTGCGCCATGGCCAGGCCCAACGTTTGCAGCATTGCACATTACCGTGGTTTATAGAGGTGCTCCATCACATGATGCCTCCTCCCTACCAGGAAAGGATGGTTGGGAGAATGAAAAGAGATTTGTGGATTGAAGTAGAAATATATTTAATGAAATTATAATAATAAAACTAATATTGATAATAGTTGTAATATAAAATACAGAGTTATACTTGGCCAATGTTGGGGAGGAGGCCTCAGGGATAGTAAACAAGTCCCTCTCTAGATGTTAGTAATGAAAGAGGGACAAAAAAGAAGCAGGAAGGAGAAGAAGAGAGGGTGGTCCCCAGCAAACTCCCCAATTTATAGTGAATGTGATGTTTATTATATGAAATAATTATTAATTGGTCAGCCTGGGTCATCCGCCCTGGCTTTTGCTCCTCCTAGCTTCTGCACCTCGTTAACTCACGACTGCTGAAGTCCTTGAGCACTATGGCAACCTGCATACCAGCATTAGCTGAAACCTATATCAAAGTCCTATCGCTTTGTTGCCCTGAAATACTGTGTTGTAATCCTTACAAAATTGCAGTTTTCCTCAACAGAGATCTGACTAAAATTCTGTCCTAGTAAAGCAGGACACATGTGGCTGCAAGGCAAAGCTGTCTCCCCAGGTGATGCAGATTCACCCCTGCAGATTTGCTGCACTGTCATGCAGTCAGAGGGGGAGGGAGAGAGGGAATGGGGAGGAAGCTGGATGGAGATCTCATATTCTCTAGACCAGCCAATAGACCTCATCCGGTAAATGCAGAAAATGAAGCTGCTGCTTCCTACATAGTGTAGGGTGCGTATAGTCCTGTGATCTGCAGCTGTGGGGGAGGCTGTCCTTCCTCCAGCTAAAAACCGCACAGGGCTTTGTTTACATCATTGCAGCTGTGAGGTCCCCCAAATGCAGACCAGCTGCTAAAAGCTAAAATGAGCTCCTAAATAGTGTGAACCAAACTGCCCTCCTGCATCTGCCTCTCCAATTCCATCCAATAAACTGTCCGCTGGTAACAAAATAGGATGTGGCTGCGAGATGCAGAGCACATGCTAACATGTCTGTAATGTTTGGTCAATGTATCCTACTGTGCCTCCATGGAAAAGGAGTTCTCCCAGTCCCTGGCAAAGCCCTGGAGAGAATCCCCCACCTTCACAGAGGGTAAAGGGGCCAAATTTCAAAATATTTGCCTGTTTTTTGCCCACCCCCATACTGGAAAACTCTTCAAAAAGGATAAAGCCAAGACAAGTAACTGAGTTTACTTAATTTGTTTACAAATTCCTCCTGTCATCATCAAAAAAAAAGGAAAAGTAATAGGGATTTCTTCAAGCAGATTCTCTGAGGTCTACAAACTTGGAAATGTGTTGATTAATCTGAGGCAAGTCCTTGGAAAACAGTGAAAAGGGCCAAATGTTGAAAAAAATCTGTATACTGTTAGTAAATGACAAATAAAAGCAAGGAGTCTAACTAAAAAATGTCATCAAGCTGAAAAGGATAAAAGTTTGCTCACAGCCTGTAGTATGAATCTGAGAATCTGGCTGAACCAAATAAAAATCTCCTCCTTAGTACATATTGCCCTAAAAGAGCTTGTGACTCCAAAGTTCAGGGGGATTTTTCTTTTTTTGAAAGCATCTACAGTGAAAAAAAGACATAATCAAAAAATCTTTTACAGCATAGAAAAAGAGATTATGGTGTTTGCAGCAGATATCTGCAGGAAATTCTGCTTCAGTTATCATAACATGAATGTGTTCTCAAATTAAAGCACTAAGAAAGTTCAGCAAGTAGAGTTAGGTTTGTTTTCTTCATGGTTCATTGTGAGCTTGGATACCTCACACTTCCTCAGGGCAGAGCTCCATCCTGTTTGAGGAATGTGTCACGCTCCAGCCTTATTTGCATACACAAGCACATTTTGCAGCACAGTTTGATAAACAGCTTTTAAATAGCAAATGTTACTGATAAAAACAAGCAGGGAGTGTGTTGTGTTTTTCAAGATGAAGGTTTTATTTGGGGACAACTGAAAGAAGGGTGTGTGGAAAGCCTTGTATTCCCTGAAGCCCTCCTGGAATTAAGTACCACTCTAAACATAGGCAATAACAAAGAAGTCCTGCGCATCTCAGTAAGTTAGCCCTGATACCTTAACTACATTCGTATTAAAATTAATGTTAACATAGGCATCAGATCTTCACTACACCGTCATGAGTTTGGAACCATGGCACAAATGTGTCACAACCATTTGCTTTGTGTGGATTGGAAAACACCGCTCAATACAGTAAATCTATTTTCAGAATGTGGGAGATAGGAAGGTTTCATTTCTAAATACAGAAACCATTTTCAGGAAATGCAGAAGTTCTGTCAGGGTGTTAAAAATAATTTTGATAAAGTATTTGCAGAATATTGGAAAATATAAATAATACATAAATAACAATTTCATAATAACAATAAATAGCTTTGCTTTTACTACAGATTTTCCCCCTCAAAAATGGCAATTTTTTTGCCACTGAAGAGTGATGTTACGATCACCAGGAATAAGAAGGGGAAAAAAAGTTTTGAGTAAATGTTTTTAAAAGGACAACTAGCTAAATATGTAAACTAACTATGCAATGTTCATTTCCTATTATTTTCTAAGATAAAAAATCAGGAACTGTTCAATCAGATTCTTCAAAAAGTGCTGCAGGGTTGTTGAAAAATGACCTGTCTATTCCTGTATCTGTTTAATTAATGCAAGTGAATGTGTCAAATATCCTTCCTGGTAATGGATTAAGAAATTATCTGCAAGCAGCTTTGGAAAGCTGCAGGCAAACAGAATTTCTCAGTATCACTATGCAGAACATCCTGCCCTACATCAAGGCATATCTGAAAAAGTTGAGGTAAAGCGAATGGGTTATAAAAATACGTACACCTTTAAATTTTCTTGTAGCAGACCAAAGCAGCATTACCATAATAGTTACATCTCTCATGTCTCCCGTCACATAATTCCTGGCTCTCCTGCTCCAGCTTTGCCAATCTTGAATGCATATTTCTCTCTCTTTTGCCAGTATATCTGTACAGCTTCAGGCAAACTTCCCTCACTGATCCCTTTGCACATGCTCCCCAAATCAAGCCAGAAAGATGCTTCTTATCTCCTCCTTCAAATTCCTGCTCATGACATATATATTCTGTGATGCCTACAGGAAGCAAAATTCCTCATAACAGTTGGGTGTGATGGAAGAGCAGAGATCACCAGGGTATCACTTTGAAAAATCCCTTTTTGAAAAATCTGATGCTTATTCTTTACCAATACATGTGTGATTATATTGCCCATGCCCAAATGGTTTCCTCCATATATTTGTTCTATCCTGGTCGCTTTTGATGAAGAAAAACAAACAGCATACTTCTTACAGATAAGAAGGGCAGAAAGCAAAGGAAACATGGCAGATGGGCTTTCAGATTAAGAATATCAGATAATTTCATTGACTTGGAGCAAATAAAACACAACGATGCAGGGAAGTCACTCTTTTGCAGTTACAGAGAGATTGCATAAGACATTTTTCAGCAAAATATTTAGTCACCATACAGGCAGTTTTAAGGCAGCTAAAGCAATTTGAAAATTTAAGTTTGGTCATGCTTGGGAGAAAATGAGAGAAAAAAAATGGACTCGATAAAGCAATTCATTTCAGCACTTTTCTTATGAGAAGTTTCCATTGTGGGTGCTAAATTCACAAAAGGGTTGAGAAGATCTGTGCATCTGGTTCTGTTATATTGCCACCTCTCGGGAACATCAGGAGACAGTGTCTGATGCCCAGACGCCTCTGATGCCCAGAATTTGAGCTGGTCTTGCAAAAAAGCCAGCTGAACCATGCAAGATACCCAGTTCTGAAGGGATGGGCCAACAGCTGAACAACACAGCTCTTTATCTAGCACTCCTCTGAGATGCTTCATGGCCCTCAAGAGCACTGGTCAGTAATGTGGCAGTGTGCCTACCCTCTGCACACCATGTGACCTCTCCACAGAGAATCAGGTCAAGACATTCAGGCATTTCTAATGACATTTTAGGTGTGGGAGTTCTTTGGTGTGGGCCTTCCTCTTGTTTACAAGAATAGAGGACAGACTGCAAGAACTGGCCACAGCTTTGACCTGTGGCTGAGGGCTTATCTAAGTCCTTGACTAAGTCCTTGCCTTACTGCCCTCCCCTCTCTCTGTTTGATCACTTGTCTTTCACTCTAATAAAAATAATTTCAGATTTAAAGGATCAAAAGGATGAGCTTTGACCATTGCAGCCAGAGGTTCTTTAGGTATGAACTGTAAAGCAGGAGGTTCCCTGCCCAGCAGACTGCCACCAGACACACAATGAGGAGGTCCTCAGAAGTGACTGGGGCCACTTGTTTCTCTCCTTTTTTCTCTGTTTGAGTAAATGTTGGTTTTGCCTTTGCATTTTCAAGAGGTGCTGAAACAGAGGAGCAGATCGTAATTAGGATTATTGTTTCTCCCAGCCATTATGGACATCTCTGCCTTTGAGACTTTGACTAGAAGAATCCTGTACAGTCAGTCACCAGACAGGAGGCTACATGTCTGACACCCTAAAGTTAACTCAATTCCAAGACTAATATTTAGTCATCATGTTATCAGTGCATATTCTGGATCTCACTCCATGATCTTGTACATGAACTGCTGCATTTCATGCTGCTACTTCTTTTGCTACAAATCTCTTGCTGCACAAGGACATTTCTTTTACTATGAAACGTCCAGTCCTTCTCAGCAGTGGCGATGACTCCCAACTATGCACTGCCAAAAATTTTCACTAGCACAGGCTTACTGTTTCATCAGAACCATTAAGGAAAACACTAAATCCAACTAGTCCTGAGACTGGAACTTGAGGAACACCACCTATCCTCCACACAGCTGTTTCCCTTCCAGTAGGACCCAGGTCTTCAGCCAGCTCACGGTATTTGCCCTACTCCCCACCTTCTCTAGATGAGGTAATAATTTCTCAAGTGGCATATACCAGGTATTGTACTGGTAGTTGCAGGGGTTCAATTTAATGTACTGCTTTTCACTTCTCTAGAAAATTAGTAGCCTTATCAATATTTAAATATTGGGTGAACTGATTTTTGAAAGGCTTTGTTGAATTGTTTTCTGCTCCATTCACCTCTGCTTTTCATTATTATTTCTTTCAAAATCCTCTCCTCCTCCAGTGAGTGCTCCTTAAGTTTTGTTTATGGAAGGCTACTTAGAGAGTCATTAGCCTAAAAAGCTAGCCATTCATCTATGGTACTGTAATTTTATGTTCAGAAGATTTGGTAGGCTATGCCTCAATTAACATAGTTAAAATACAGAAAATTTGGCACTGCTAGTTTCTTAATTTCCACTGAGTGAGACTAACAAACTGGCTTTATAGGGGCAAATTTCAATTCCTGTCTTTGTTTTCTGGTGCTGCTCTTCCACAGAGAAACCACAGAGTGTGCAGAGAGCAGAAGCAACTACAGGACCATCCTCTAGGACTCTCTAGTCCCAGATTCTTTGTTCTTGCCTGTGACATGTGCTCAGTCTCACCTTGGCTCCACCATCTGTCACTTAGCCCTTGGCCTCTGCCTATATGCAGAAACCAGTGCCCTCCAGCAAGAGCCCTCAAGCTTATGTAGGGCTGGAGAGCACATCAGCTCCACCTCTCCCTCTCCATCTCTCCCTTTCACCCCACCTGGTTCCAGGACCACAGATCTCTGCTACTGCTGCAAACAGAAGTACAGAGCAGCCCCATTGGTGCCCTTCTCCTTGAAGGCACAGGGTCTGGGAAAGGGGCTGAGATTGGAAGGGTCGAAGGCTGAGGTTTTGGTTGCTCAACCAGGCCATCCCGGAGAGCTCACAGACGTGTGCTCTGCACCCTCCTTGCCTAGAGGAGCACCAGTGGTCAGCGAGGTCTCAGCAGTCAGCAACTTCGGACAAGGATGGCCAAATGAAATAAGCTTCTTTTGATCTGCACTTTGCAGGCTGCTCTCTAGCAGCCCAGCATGTACCCCCATAATTTGCTTGCTGCCTGAATCCCTTTCTCTCCTTTCCTTCAACAGATGTACGATATTTGCTATTTCCCACATATGACATGCAATGATTTTCTATTTCAGAGTTATTTCGGGATTCTGGAAAAAATTCCTCCTCCCAGCTGGTTTCCACTTCTCTTGTCACGCCTTCTGCTGCCACTCCCGATTCCCAGGAGCCATTTTACTTTTCTTTCTTGATAAAAAAATACTGCTTTTATATTCGGACAACATTCAGTCAACTTGAACATCTATATCCCATATTGAATATATGGGATATATCCTTCTACTTTTCTCAAGCTTTTCACTTAAAGACTAAATATTTTTTTAATATGTTTTACTCTTACTTTAGAAGGCTTATTTTGTCTTGATATTTGGCACTTTTTACTTTCTCCTATGCTTTCTGATCTGTGTGAACTGACTTTTTGCTGATGTGTCCCTGTAATAATTTTTCATTTGCTACGTGCATACTCCTACCATCATTCGGAGATGGTTGTTGACTCAAATAGCCTTGGGAACCTTTCCTTACAATTTTCTCCCTCTGCTTGTTTGGCAAATTCCTGAAATTTTGATTAAGGAAGACTTCAAGCCTCCTCCACATTCAAACCCCTAAGCACTTCAGTCCAGTTGACTTTACTAACCGCTTCCTTTAATTTCTTAAACTTCATCCTCCTGAAATGTCTCTATTTATTTTAAACTTAATCAACTCATGCTCATACAATGTAAGGTAATTTTCTATAATCAGCCCCTCCAGAAGGTCCTTACACCTTCACAAAACCTAGTCTGAAACGGCTAAGTACAACTTCTCTTTGCCCTTTTGTGATTGTGACAGAGAGAAGATGAACAACATTTAAGGACTCTGAGCTTTTATGATCATAATGAAACAATAAGATCTGTAAATACAGTTTTCTTCACTATAAGCATTAAATCTGTACGTCTGACAAACTTCTGTTTTGCAAGGGTACTGAAATAACATATTCTGAAGGTGAAATCTTGGCTTTAAGGGAACAAACAGGGAACTGAGTTTAGTAATGTTAGGACTTTGCCCAAGAGTTGTGCAAGTAATATCAAGTGTGGGAGCTCTCAGTCCGCCCTAAGAGAAGCTGGCTGTGTATCGCATCCAACACGTCAGGAAAAACAGGCTGATAAAAGGCACCTGGGAGCAGACTCATATTTTTGTATGTTTGCATGTACTCTGTTTATTTTTGCAAAAGTTCTAGGTAACAGTTGGGAGTCCAATGTGGTGAGGAAATGTTGACCTAAAAATGAAATGTATTATCTGGCAGTAACATCATGTCTTTAAGTGAAACATAAAATACAGGCCCAAATTGAAGCATAGGTGTTCCAGTCATGGGCACTGGGGTTCAGATGGTATGTTCACATGAGGAGATAGTTTTTGCTTTCAGCTTAGTCTGTTTCTGATTCATCACTCCTGTAACTGAAGATGGATAAAAATTTTAATAAGAACTCATTTGAATTTTTCTTCTTCATATAAAAAGCACAGGCTTCAGCTACCCTAATTTGTAGCTTCATTATACTCAATATTCAAAAAGCATTTAGCTGTCTAGCTTGTACTCTGAATGTCCTTGCAAATCTTAAAATTTCACTGCAACTGTTTACTCCATAAAATATTCCTACCAGGTGTTCATTACCTTGTTTTGCTCAAGAGCTTCCATCATTTACCCAGAAGAGAGATGTGTTACAGCATACCGCGAGCAACAGACAAAAAAATCCCAATAACGGATAGGCACAAGGCCATCTTCTCTCCAAAAAGTCTACGTGATTGGGGGTTGGTGAGAACAGGTGTGAGACAGGAGTGCAGGGAGTGCTGTGCAAGCTAGTACAGGTTATTTCAAGATAGTTTAAATATACTTACAATATGCTTCAGTTTAACCCCAGTGAGTGGGATGTCACGGAAAGGCCCCTACAGGCACCAGAGAGCAAAGCAAATTATCCCACCACAGCACAACAGCCACATGGCTACCAGTCACCCCAACAGAGACCCTGGGCAGCCCGTCACAGGCTCCTGCACCATGTTAACAGTGTCTTTGTACTGAACATCAGAAACTTAAGATCGTTAAGTACCCCTAAAAGTCAATGGGTATTAAGTTCCCATTTTCCAGTAAGATGCTTTTTGCAAAGCAGAATTGCTTTTAACAATGTTATCCTTAGACATTTTGGATTCTCCGTATTATTGTGAGCCAAATTTTAAAAATGGACTTGAACTCATGGTTTGCTAAGGCTCTTGTGAAATCTTCCCCAGAAGAAACCAGTCACAGTGAGAATTATGTGACAAATATCTACAAATAATGATGACACATATGGAATTCCTAATTAGTCAGCCCAAGGAACAGGTTCTTAATATATTCACCAGTTTTATGTGAAGCACCCATACAGTATTTTTATTCTATTTCTCCAGTTCCTACAGAGAGATGAGCACAAGGTCTGAGCCACCTGAAGGAGCAGACCAACACTTGGCTGGGCTGGTTTTCAGATCCCAGGCCTTCCCCGTTGCCCATCCGCTCTGTAGTGCAAAACCTGCTCTTCTTTGCCACCTGTCTCATATCTGAGAATAACAAATATGCACAGGACGGAAAACATGAGCAGGAGGAACAAATCAGAGTGAACCACATATTGTAATAAAGCGTACAGCTTTTCTTCTTCTCTAGTATTTACTGGAGAATAGATATGGGGTTTCTGACTGACCAAACCAACTGCAGCAGGCTTTGTAGATGAATGAAGCTTTAAAGGCCATTTAAATCCAGGTTTCTCATGATCCCTCCTGGCAAAGAATTAATCAGTTCACCATGTGAAGGGGTGGGCTGGTCACTGTTGAGTTGATGCCTGAATCTCATACAAACAAAATAGTCTGTTTGTTTTTCTTTCAAAAAACAAAACTTTGTTGTTTCCTGAAAGATCACAATTCATAATTCTTTCTGAAAGGAAAAAGAAAATCTGTTTATATTTTTGTTCTGAGCATGTATTTCTTTTACTTGGGTGGTAAGCTGTTAACATATTACTTAATAAATTGTGATCCTTCTGAAACCTGACCTCAAAAATGTAGAAGCTTAAAGCCAGCTATCTATGTTGTCAATAATTATGCTTTACAATTTCATGGTTGTCTTGTAAGAATTCCAGATAAGTCAAACAAGAATGACTAATTGCTGTGGCAAAGTGTTACAGACATTAACAAATAATTTGTCACTGTAATTAATTACACCCTTGTGTTACAGTTAATTATTAATGCTTGCTTAACTTTGGGGGAAGGAGAGTGGCAGTTATTTGATTATGGATTATAATTTTATAATTACTGCTGGCAGCCAAATATTTTTCTTCCATCTCCCAAATAACAGCTATTAGGCTAAAATGTGTCTGAGCAAATCTCCTATATGCTCGCACAGTTCTGCAAATGGGCATCAGCACAGGGTAAGAGCCAAGGCTTGCCCCGGGCCCCTCTGTTCTTTCTCACTATGCAAATACATGTTTTTCTGAGCACATTTCTCTGTCTCTCTTCCCTTACACTGTCTGCAGTGTCCACTCATATGTTATGAGGACATTTCTTCTGGAAAGGAAACTCAGAGAGAAAGTGTGAATTTCTTCTGGCTGGTGACAGTCAAGAAGGTTCACAAGACGACTGCAAATGTTGTTTGTGACCACCACCTGTAACACCAACTACTCAGGTGTTGGCAATGCCTCTGCCAAGGGCTGCTGTTCGGAAACCAATATGGAGCTGGACTAAAGACAGAGATGTTTCCTCCACAGGAAGAGGAAATGATGCTGGATTAAGGAGAATTTTGCAGGAGGGCCTTTTACATGCTCTTTTATTTTGCAGCAAAATTGCAAGACTGCAAATCTCTTGCCTTCTCATATGCTGGTTAATTCACCGACCACCTAACAAACCTCCAGTTAAATGCAGCATGGCACTACTCTTCCCATTTCGCTTTATAACAAATACGTTGCTCTACTATTTTCTGTCTTAATGTACTGTCCAAACGTTTTCTAGTGGCGTTTTGTTCGTATGTATGGACCACATTGCTTTGCCACATCAGTTGCCATCCATACATTTCAATCTTGCTCTCAGGTACCAGCTTCGGTGTCTTTTAGTAGAGCACTGTTTCACCTGCATTACACAGCCCCTATCACCCTGGGAGGCACTCAGGCTCCCCTCATTTATAACATTTCCTCAGAGCAGGGAAAGCCAGAGGAGTGTGTTGGATGATGCAGCCATGTGCTACTCAAAAGAAAGCTACAGTGGAAAAGAACTGCACAAAAGTGGACAAAAGTAAATTTATGCCATAAATATAAGCCACAATTTTGCAGGTTTTGCTCTAGCAATGTTGTCTTTAAAAAAAATCCTACATTTACAATGCTACTTTTTATTTAGTAAAGCAAGCCTTGTTTGAAGATATTTACAGGAATTACCTCTGACACTTCTACTAATGCACTAGTGAAGTTCATACATGCCTTTTAGTCCTCAGAGGTATCAATTCTTATAAGTCTTTTTGTCTTACGAGTGTGGGAAACCTTTTTGTCATTTTATGACATTATATGACATTATATGAAATGTATCCTTGTAATCCTTCAAGCACTTATTCTGTGGCACACTGGTCCTTCACTGAATGACCTCAAACACAACAGCTATACCACTGAGGAGTCCAACAATAAATAATACTCCAAGTCAGTAAAATCAAGTCCCTGTTGTGACTTCCCACATCAAATTTTTACTCCTCCATTTCAAAAAGTCATAGAATCACAGAATCATTAAGGTTGGAATAGTCATCTAAGATCATGAAGTCCAACCACCAACCCAACACAACCATGACCATTAAACAATTTCCTGAAAAATAATATCTAGAACTACTGTCCACGGACTTCCATGTACTTTGTGAAGCTCAACGTATACTTGAATGATGGTCTGACTTGATGCAGTGAATGGCGAATTGCCACAACAGAGGGGCAGGTCCACGGGAGGCTTCTTGGCCACCATGATGGGTCAGTAATTCTGGCAGAGGAGCGGGACAGGCAGCTAAGGGCAACCTCTTCCATCTCCCTATGAGAAATGTTGTACATCTGAGTGCTTGGTGACCACTTCCCTGCCCACTTCAGAGGTGACAGCTGTTAACTGAGGCTTGAAGTTGAATTATTTGCTGAATTTTGGAATGTGATTTAATTACAACTAGAATCAATGCCAGCTCTGTAGATTTCTGAGTTATTACATTCCTCCAGTAGATGACCAGACTCCCTTGCTTAGCTCCTAGACACTCTTTCGGTGGTTTTGATGTGTGTATTAAATTACACTAAGGACCTTTTCCCATCGTAGAGATGTTCAGATGTGACCTTAAGGAAGATTCATTGGGTTGGTATTATTAATCACAGTATTAGCTGTCATTTCTAGCTTTACCTTGAGTACCAAAGTCCCAGAAATTAAATCTGTTATAATAATAAAAAGAACAAAACAACAAGAACAATCTGAGTGTTAAAGAAATGTGGCAAACTTTGAACACAGCCAGAAGGAAGGGAAGATAAAAAGTGTGAATTAATCTTAGCCAGAAAGAAACTTAGAAACTAAATATACAGCCTGCTGTCTCTTTCCATATACCTTCAGCAGTAGCCAGCTACCAGCAAGTCAGTATGTGTCTGTGAATACATATAAAGATAGCTGATATCCCAAGGCATCTGAAATAGCTGTCTCCAAACTCAGAAGTCCAGAGGATCCAGCAGGCACCCTGGCAGTAACAGATAACAGTGGCAGGGAGGAAAAAGGCTGTAATTCAGCTATATTTTCATGCATCCCCTACAATTTTTTCCCAATAAGATGACCATCATCCACCAGCTACCAACTCTTCAGGCTACTCAGACACACACACTGAAAATTGACCACAGCAGATGCAATTAACCTTTGCTCTTCCGCAAGCACTTTTAGAATAAAACGCTGCTTTTAACAGGCTGATACTGAAATCTGCATGGCATTTGAAAGCATGTAAGTATTAATGGGTGTGTGGTGCTGTAATGGTACAGGATGGGCTTCGTGAAGCGCCTCCTACATTACTGTGCTCAAGAACTGACATCCAGCTTCTTGCTAAAAGTCATCTGATGAGCAACACATGTCCTGGTTTGAGCTAAATAGAACTAATTTTTTCTATTTAGTGATTTTACTTTTCAGCTCAGTCTCTTTTAAGTGACTGAACTTGCTGAAAACTGGCAGCATGCTTTTCCCAAACAGCGCTGCTAGAAGATATGCTCAAGGTCAGTTGTCTCATCATGGGTGCTGTGTCTGCGCCTACGGGGAGGGAAGCGGACCCAAAACTGACCAACGAGGTATTCCATCCCACATACGTCATACTCGGTATAAAAACCAAGAGATCACGAAGGTCTTATTCCCTTTTCACCCTTCTTCCATCTTGGACTCTTCCGTCTGTCTCTATCCTGCAGAGGCCAAGGCCTGAGCAGAACCCTGCCAGTTCATCTGCCTTTAATCCTGATTTGTATGGCCTACATCCTGCTCCCACCTGCTGCTGAGTTTGGTCTGGGACTTTTCCAGTGCCCGGCTCTGCAGAGCCTCTGGTGACGTATTCGTCATTGGGGGGAGGGTGGGGGGAGGATTTCATATTGTTTTTTATATATATTTGTACATATCTGTATATATTTCATTATTTTCCTATTTACAGTATTATCTTGTAGTATTAGTATTATTGTTTCATTAAATCTGTTAGTTTTATTTTCCAACCCGTAAAGTCTCTCTCCGGTATTCTCTTTTCTCTTTCCTTCTGGGGAGGGGGAGGGGTTAATAGAGAGCGTCTGTCCAGGATTTAGTGGCCAGCCCAGCCCTAAACCACGACAACACATCTGAGTGAAATTAAATGCTCAGGACATGCCAGTCGTAATGTTTATAGAACCAAGAAAACATTAGGAAAACCTGCAGAAAATGAACACATTGCCTAATTTGCCTTAACTGGGTCTCAGTCTGCAGCTGAGCGACAAGAGCTTAATGCACCGCTATTCTCATCCTGACCCACCTCACACGCTGACACAGGTCTCATGCGAAAGCTTGGGCACCCAGTGCTTCAGCGAATTGCAGAGTTTCATTAGGATGTCTGCCCAAGAAGATGGTCCTGTTGATCAGGAGGAGAAGACCCACCAGGCAAAAGGCTAGGAACTGGCACATTGGGCCGAAGGAGAGCCCCCAGTTAGGGCTCGACTCCAGCCTAGTGGGAGGCTGAGCCTGCCTGAGACAACTCCCCATTGAAAGGATGGGGGTTTTCTTCCAGCTTTAACTGCATTCTGAGTTTTGCCCACAGTCTATGTAGCTTGATGCAGCCTTGGCATCTGTGAAGTGTCAGACTACATTTGGCTGTGGGTCTCCTCATCTGACAGGAAGGTGTGAAAGGGGATTTTGCAAGGAACATGCAGTGGAATTTCTGTTATTCATGGCTTTTTCCTGTTAAAAGTCATGGGGTTTTGTAAGTATTTAGTGAATTGATTTTTTTTCCTACCTTCTTATCCCTCCACATTTTAATCTTCTCAGTGGAAATGCTTGGAGGGAGGGGATGGCTTGTAGTGAAAGTGGTTAAAATCAGAAACACATTCAACATAAAAGAGTTTGTAAGAAATCTTAAGGATTATTTTTTTCCTACGGGGAAATATTTCTTTAAAATCATCCCTAGTTTTACAGGGAAAGGGGGCTTGGTTATGTCAGGTTGGACCAGAAATTTACTTTCATCAAAGCTTATATTGAACTAAGCTGTTTAATGTCTCTCTTTTCCCTGATCTTTTCCCTGAAGGGAACCAGATTGCTACTGCATCTAACTATGCCAAGCAAGCTTTTATACAATTTTCACCAAACTTCTTCCTCATTTCCTACAAGTTCAGTTACTGCCATACTACAAGTTTTTCTTTATAAGCTCACAAAAGATATTTTTGTGCCAGCTTCACCGTCAAACATTTATGACCAAGATCTCAAAACTTCAAGTAGAAATGAAAATGAACATACTCAACTTCTGTTAAATAATTACAACAACAAATATACATATTATTTTGAATAATCTCCATAATATGTAAAATGAAACAGAGTTGTCTCATCTGCTTAGGTGTTAAACATTTAAGAAAGTGCTATTCTTTGGAAATACTCTGATAAAGAAATCATGTTTTCAAGACTGCAAGATGACTTAACCATTAGCTAATATTACTAGTAATCTGTCACAGAAGAACTGTTTGGCAGGATTTAATACAGAAATCTTTGTTACCAATGATTTTTTTTTCTAAAAGAGATCTATTAACCATTTTAATACAACAATTGTGTCAATCCCTTTTCCATGAAGCACAACATATTGAAAACCTCCATTATAACCCAGCAAATGATGGTGGCTGTGTGCATACCGTGACAAATGCCACATGGGCTGTGAATTTCACAATGTTCATGTCCTCTTAAATGTTGTCAAGTTACAGATCAAGCCTCCCTTCAATCTCAGCATCCTCTTCATAGCAAAATAGGAAAACTCCATCCAAGGTGGGCAAGTTCCTAAATCCCTACTTCTCTCTGATGGACCGCAGCCCCACTGTCTGCAACCTGGAAAAAATTACACTATTTGGGCAAAGTGAGGGTGGCAGGACATGGGCCTCAGAACTGCAACAACCCTGAAGGCAGGGAGGTATTTAGGAAACGCCTCTTCTTCACCAGGGTTGTCCTGCTGCCTCTCACTCTTAGCAGAAAAGGGAAACGGAAGAGCTGTTCATGTGATGGTTTGGATGAAAGCAGTTTAAAAAGTGAACAGGAAAAGGAAAATATGTGAGAAAAGAAGACTTTACACTAAGGGGAATGTAAAAGCAGTGGGTAGTATGACCTAAAGCCTCTGCATAGATGGGATATCATTTAGGAAATTACATCTTTTCTCCACAGCCAAGAGAAATGTCAGGCTTCGTTCTTATCTAAGCACCTTGCTTTGGGGTATTTGTAATTTTTCCCCATCCTCCTGAGTTCTTCTGAGGAAAAGAAAGTGTCATAGCAATTGATGCTCAGCATAAATGACCTCTAAGCTTTGGTGAATTTGCCTTAAGAGCAGCACAGGCACACACTTCTTTGAATTTCATTGTTGTCTCTGCATTAACAGCAGAATGTCTTTCATAGAAAGAGGCCTTCTTTTCCTGGATGTCTTAAAGGCCAGTATGTATTTAGGATTTATTTGTATTACAGTAACGTGAAGAGGCCCCAGCTGAGATCACAACAGTGCTTTTTTCCAGGTGCTCTTTACTGAAAAACTAGAAGTCTTTGCCTCTGAAATTTTACCATCTAACTGTGGGAGACAAAACAAGAACTATTGCTTCTTTTCTTGCAGAGATAGCATTAAAATACTAAGAAATAAAAGAATTACTCTGGAAATCACAAGAGGAGTGCATAATCTAAATTTGCCATGCTTTATTGCTTGGGTAGCCTGACATAAGTTTTCCTTGCTTCCCGCTCTGGTCTGCCGGGTTTGTTCTGATGCTTTGACAAATCGGGCCCCGTGGATGGTGTGTAGAGCAGGCACAGCAGCCAGGAGCACACCAGTGTCACCATGCCATGTTACCATGACAGTCCAGGTCACCCCACAACCCTCCCACCCCAATGTCTCCTCAAGGTGAGCCAGGGCTGTTTGCTTTAGAAAACAGTGCAAGAGGCCCCTCAAAATGTTCCAGTTCTGGAAAGAGGAAGTTTTCTTCCTTGCTTCCAATTCTTACAGATTTCCTCATCCTCCAAAACTTAAGGATTTAAGCCTTGTGGGAACCTTTTATTACCACTATTAGCTTTACTTTGGATGATCTCATCATTCATGTAAAATTCAGTTCCTACATGAGGAATATGTACTAATGAAGAGGTCAAATAAACTCAAAGGGATTAACCCTCTCTGGTCTCCTTTGGGAAACTGAAAGCATATATTTTTTTATTCTTGGCCTGTTTTCCAGACCAATAACTTTCTACTTTTATTGGGCCTTCTGAGAATTTTCTTCCAGCTTTGAGAAATTAATCTCAACCTTCCCTTCCCCTATGGATATGTCTTTTGCTTCAGTCACCTGCACAGCACATTTCTGTAAACTATTATCGATTGTCAATAAAGTCCTCAACATTTTTTAAAGCACTATTAAAATTTTATCTTGTAGAGTGCTTATTTGTTGGGAAGTGAAAGGACATTTGTGTCCCTTCATGCATCTTCTTCTCAAGAGACAGCAAAGGTGAATTACCTCTGACTCTATCCAGCAGAGCCGAAAAGCATCAACAAAAGTAAACATTTCCACGAAAGCTCTCATCAATGCACACATAAACAGGTTTGCCAACATCTTTCCTATTTCCCCCCCTTCTTAAATACAGGTACTGTCTTTGCTAATATCCAGCTTCATGATTCTAACCCATTTTCATAGTTTTCCTGAAGAAATATACAGTTGGACTAGAAAGTTCATGTACAGGTTCTGCCAAAGTCCTAAGAAAGTGTTTACCCCTTGCTGGCTTCAGAAGTATCTTGCAGCTTTACTTCTGCCTCCCATATCCACTGCCAGGTGTATTCCTGCTATCAGTCTTGTCTTTAACTCTATATGCAGCCTCATTTCTTCTACTGAAAGAGAGCTACAGTATTTATTCAAGTTTTGAGTAATAACTGACTACTCTGAATCTGCATCTACTTCACCTTCTCTTTCACTCTTTTCTTAAAAAATATGCAGCTGAAGAACCTCATCCCTTTTTTTAGTGTCCGTTCTGAGTTATGAGTCAGCTTGACTTAGCATTTCTCACCTCAGCACTATGATTTTTCACTTAAACACAAAGCTCTCTTCACCTGTTACAAATGTTTTCTGTTTCTTTGAGGCTCTCTGTCTGCCTGCCTGGGCTCAATATCGTTACAGTTGTTATTTATCTGTTTACATCCAGTGCTTCTTTTTGAAAATCTTTCCATTTCACTTCTGATACAAACTCTTAATGATAGCACCGGCTTTGTGAGTCTCCTCTGCATCCAAGCCTTATTCTCTCCAGTCCAGTCTCACAAAGATTATCTGCCTTATTTTATCAAAGTTAAGCTTTTCAATTTATTAGTCTTAGTTGTCTTATTTGTGTTTGTCTAGGCACTTAATTCAAATGGGATTAGTTCACATTCACTTGGTCCAGAGTTAATTTCTATGTCATTTCTTCTAAAACATCACTCACTGCTTACCTAAATCAAGACAAATGAAATATTGCCTTTTGTTGTTTCAGTGATTATTTGGTGAAAAGCTGTTGGTTATTACACCTTTGAACATCCAAGCCACTGTTAGTAGCACTTTTTCTTCCATTCTATTAACTTGTGTGTTAAAGTCACCCAAAACTGCATTGCCCATGCTCAGATTTGACTCTGGGGTCTACAACTAACTTACAGTACTCTCCTAGTAGAACCTTTCCTGTATGCCATCTCAAAATGGCCAGTGACCCAAACAGTTTCTTTTTTAGCCACTCTTACCTCCTTTTTCCAGACTACACACAGCAAAGAGTCTATATGACATTAATGTAAAGTTTCCTGTTGCAACATAGTTGACTAGGGATTTTGTATAAAAATGATATGGTGGTTAGTGGAGTTTGTTTCTTTGCTGAGAGGTGAACTATGATATATTTGATTTTTCTCCTTACCAGACTGAAAACAGATAAAAAGATTTCTGCTCATGCCCTCAAAAATATACATTTGGGTGGAGGCCAAGAAAAGAAAGTATGATCTGTATAGATGGATCAGTCTTAATAACTCATTAGTCTAAGAAAAGAGGGCTTATAGCTGAAACCTTTGTGCATTTTTAACACTTGGTGCTAAGACTCCATATAAGATAACTATAAACTATACATAAGATTGCCGAAGTAATTAATAATTGTAGAAGAATATGTATGTAAGTTCAATTTATACCAGCGGTAATCCAAGAGAAGTTCACGCTTTAGGAAAGAAATATTTTCCAAATAGTATTGAAGCAGTTTATATTTCAGAAACTATTTTACAGAAGTCTTCCTGCATAAATTTCGTGTTCCAATAGAAATTGTGTTTGAGGGAAAACAGTAGAACACTTGCATTTGCATTTTTGTTAAAAACGTGGCAGTCACTGATCCGAGAGGGACTGCATAAATCTTTATATTAAATACCGAAGTAAAACAAACAACCCTTATTTCAACTGTAACTGTGCTACATCGAAAGCTGTAGCTGACTGATATCTCACTACTCTCCTCTGTTGGAAGCTGAACATTTCCACAATAACACATAATTTAGCTTACTTTCCTTGAAAGTCATAAGCAGTGCAAGTGTATAATCTAGGTCTCAGTTTAATAGTTGTGCTGTTTATTTTAACCCCCAGAGAGCTCTGTTCAATTTCATCTCTCAGGTGCCTTTCTTTGAGTCCCTGAAAAGAAAAATAAACATGAGTTTCTGTGTTCCCAAGGCACTTACATTACATCATGTGTCTTTATAATTAACTTTTTTTATAAAGATGCCTGTTTTCTCTTGCTGTTTAAGAGAGTGGCGCCCAGCTGAGCAGCTGCAGTGAATGGTCATTGGGTCTTTCAGCACTCCCATTAAGACCCGTCTTTTTGAGTGTTTTATAATGTGGCCATTTTTATTTGCATCAGGCTAAATCTTGGCAGGTGGGTCCCCAGTTTAAGAGTAAATTGTTTGTATGGAACTAAATTGATCTAGTTGTTTCTCAGTGAGAATAATGCCAAAAATCACAGCTCCCAAGGTCAACTTCCACCTTATAGGGGAGCCAGAGTGTAGCTAGGCCTTACTTAAACTTTGGTTTGGGACACCTATGCCCTTGATCCTTCACATTCTTCCTGGTCATTCCTGTCCTTCCTCTTCTGCAGAAGCTTAAGTGAGAGCCATTTCGCTCATTATCAGGTTGGTTTTAGAACATCTAAATTTTAAGAACATTTTAGAACTTTATTGAAAATCAATGTATTGCCATTTTGTCAGAAACAAGAATGACCCCAAGGATAACCTAAAAGGATCATCCTGAAGGTAGATCCAAGACTATATTGACAAGTGGTGCAACTGAAGACATGGGACACCCGGGCACGGACCTGGAGAGGACACGGAGTCCATCCCCAGAAAGGCTCTCCTCTGCCACCAGCCCACCACTTGGGTGTGAGGCAGGGGAGTGCAGCATCCAGGCTCAGAACCCCTCCAGAAGTCTCCTGCAACAGGCTGCATGCCACCAGAGAAAGCAGCTGATGACCAGACGTGACACAAATCCTGCTGCATGGCTTTGCCCAGTTCACATTTACTCAGTGCAGTATCGACTTGCTGATTCCAGATAGACTAGATTATATTTTCAAGATGAATACATTTGGATTTCAACAGTTCTTTTAAATTATGATTTGAAGCCTCTCAAAGTGGGAATTACAGTGTCTTCTCTTCAAAATGTATTGATTTCATTTTAAATACATTGTACTTTATTTAAAAAAAAAAAAGCCTTTAGACCACACTACTGTAGTACTTCTTCTCACTGCTGTTTTTAGCAACATAAACAACATATACTGTTGGTGTCAGGGGGGTTTCATTGTTGGTTTTTTCCTTTCTTAATGATGAGGCCCGCTTTCATTTCAACTGAAACATGGAGGTTATTTTCAAA
This sequence comes from Mesitornis unicolor, assembly GCF_000695765.1. Classification (NCBI taxonomy): domain Eukaryota; kingdom Metazoa; phylum Chordata; class Aves; order Mesitornithiformes; family Mesitornithidae; genus Mesitornis; species Mesitornis unicolor. Next base: position 118,687 of record NW_010174090.1, read on the forward strand.
GTACTCACTAAAACCTGAGGTATTACTTAATCCTATTAGTGGAGTAATCTTTTTAATATCTGAGGTTCATCTCAGAAATTTCAGGGACTCTCTAGTGTCCCGTTAAACATGTCCACAGATTGAAGGAGCCCCAGTAGTGCCTATCTAGCACTAAATTGTCTCGAGCAGCTAAGCTGGTATGTTGCTCTGTATTTGACTAAGTTATTCTTTTGCTACCTTAATTGTAAGTGACTTTGACAGTTTTATTTTCCCAGTTTGACAGTGTTAGCAGAAAGATAAAGTTCATATATTCCCTATGTATCCCACAATGTAAAGTGTAATGCCTGCTCTGAATTGGCATACAAAACCTATTTTTTTTAAATGCAATCAATGGCTTACAATTACTTCCTCTACTTTAATGCTTTTAACCTTTGCCCTTTGGAATTCTTTATATTACATGGCACTGTATTCTCAACTAAGGAAATGGAATTCTGTATCATTTTATTTCACCTCTGTCTATACAAATATCGTCCTTTATACGAAGAAGTGACATAAGAAAAACGATAGTATTTTTCTTCTCATTTTCCTGTTTGAGGCAAACTTTTAAAAATGCTTTTGATCAGCAGTGTTGTTCACTGAGAAACTAATTCTTCCATGTTTACTCACTGCAGGTGAGTCCCAAATAGAGGTAAGCATAGTAGAATTTAATTTTGAATATTACAGTATAGACTGTAACCAGCTACAATCCTACAAAGTACAACAACCACACAGAGCAAACACCGCAGAATCACAGAATCACAGAACGTTAGGG